>NC_134837.1:18392085-18604585 GCF_004210375.1 Tachypleus tridentatus | reverse complement strand
TACCCCTGTCATTTAAAAAATAAAATAAAATACGGGTTGTGCTCTTAACATGATATACCCACCGCCAACTCTTGGGCTACTCTTTTACCAATGAATAGTGGGATTGACCGTGACATTATAACGCCCCCATGGCTGAAAGGGCGAGCATGTTTGGTGCGACGAGGATGCGAACTCGCGACCCGCATATTACGAGTCGCACGCCTTAACACGCTTGGTCATTTTTGGATTAGACCTATATTTCATTGTTTCTAAAAGTGGGAGCCGCTAACCCCCTTAATAGTTGTTAAACTCTTTTTTTTTGGGGGGGGGGGAAGGTGCCAAAAAAAATGGGTCGAAAACAAAGTTGTTTAATTAATTTGAATTATAAATAAACAATAAGTCGATAAAATTATGGTGAATTAATTAAATGATACAGTAAGCTGAAAGGACATGATGTTGTGTTTACTTCGGCACTGTTTTTTAATCACAATGCTAAAGTTATAGGTTAGGGGTGAGGCTTGAAACATTGCTTATCAAGAGTTTGGGAACCACTGAACTAAAAAGTTTAGAAATAAATGTTGCATATCCATTTGCCCATGGTTACATTGGTTACCTTTGTCTGCTGGTTTAATTGTTTTGGTGTTATCTGTTAAACTTTCTGCTAATATTGTTTGTTTGTTTAATTAATTTCCCGCAAAGCAACAGGAAGGCTATCTGCGCTAGCCGTACCTAATTTAGCAGGGTGAGACTTTATTCTATAAAGCTGGTTATTATTATTCTATTTCTTGTATTATTGTGGTTTTTACTCATGCTGGAACATGGTTTTATTAAGTTTCCTAGCTAAGTTTTGACCAGGTCAAATGTTAAAACATAATTCAACTTATTGGCTACTAATCAAATTGATATTCGATTTTCATTTCAAAGCCTATTCAAAAACTGATCTCTCACGAACTGACTGACCTTTTTCCAGTTTCTCTAGTAGTAGGTAGTTTAGATTATATCTGTACTCTTACTGGCTTGTTAGACTAAGGTGACCACAAGCTATTCTTGTTGAGTCACCAACCAGAAAATCACGTGTAAAAAAGAACTATCACAAATCAAGTTTGCTGCCAACTTATGATTGGTCAGTATCACAAATCAAGTTTGCTGCCAACTTCTGATTGGTCAGTATCACAAATCAAGTTAGCTGCCAACTTATGACTGGTCAGTCCCCCGCTGGTACTGTGGTCAGTCTTCGGATTTACAACACTAAAATCTGAAATTCGATCATTTTGGTGGACTCAGCAGACAGCTCAATGTGGCTTTGCTGAAAGAAAACACACACACACATATGATTGGTCAGCAAGCAGTAGTAAAACTGTTTATTTAAATAAATTAATGCACGGCACCTGGGAGCAATCGTCTATCTTTTTGTGTCATTCGGTTATTTATTGAACACACAATTTAGAGATCAGCTATATTTACTTCACTTCATTCTTTGGTTTAACTTCATTTAATGTGTTTACTGTCCAGTATCCAGGTCTAAAACAAAATTCAATGTGTTTACTGTCCAGTATCCAGGTCTAAAACAAAATTCAATGTGTTTACTGTCCAGTATCCAGGTCTAAAACAAAATTCACTTTCCGAACTTCTTCTTTTTAATAGAAGAGTGTATACTAATTAATTAATTAATTAGTTGATAACAATTAATTAATTAGTTGATATTAATTAATTCTTAGTAAAGAATGGTTCGATTAAATGTTGCATATGTTGTAGAAATGTGTTTTGACTTTAATACTGAACCAAATAGTTCAGCATACACACATGAAGATGTAATTTTGTTTGTTTGGAATTAAACATAAAACTACATCATGGGCTGTCTGTGCTCTGCCCAACACAGGTGGCGAAACCCAGTTTTTTAGTAGTGTGAGTCCGCAAGTATACCCGCTGTGCCACTGGGGAGGGGAGTGGTAAAGATGTAATGGATTTGTGTTACAGGTTCACAAACCAAGATCTAAAAATTCCTAAGATCTGAATCAACAGATGATTAACTTAGACCTAAAGATGTGTAAAATCTGAAACTTTGATACACGAACTTAGAAGTTGAGATGTGAGAGAGATTCAAAATTAAAAGGCCCGGGCATGGCCAGGTGGTTAAGGCGCTCGTCTCAAAAATCCGAGGGTCGCGGATTCGAATCCCAGTCACACCAAACATGCTCTTCCTTTCAGCCGTGAGGGCGTTATAATGTGACAGTCAGTCCCACTATTCGTTGGTAAAAAAAGTGGCCCAAGAGTTGACGGTGGGTGGTGATGACTAGCTGCCTTCCCTCTAGTCTTCCACTGCTAAATTAGGTACGGCTAATGCAGATATCCCTCGTGTAGCTTTATGCGAAATTCTAAAACAAACAAACAATTAAAATTAAAAACACAGTTGACCAATGAAAAAAATGAATACTTTAAATATCGGGCACTTATTTCACACAGTAAAACAGTACTTCACACACTAAAATCACGTTTCAGAACTGGAAACGCATAAGTGATATGAGTAATATAGTTATTCATAGAAGTTTATGAGGCTTACAAGTTTCATAAACCACCACATTTCTAGCCGATATTTATTTCAAAGCCATACAGAGTTTTAGAAATAAACGCCAGCTTTTATATAGAATACTTACAACATTCAGATCTTTTGGTGGTTTTATCAAAATGGTACAGAACATTTTATCACCCGATAAAAACAGCACAATACGCAAACGCTAATTTTCCTGTACAGAGCAACACCCAGCTGGCGCTGTTCCGCAAGTGTCTCGAACAATGTATCATGAAAACGGTAAGGTGCAGTCTCAGTAGAATTGTAGATTATGTTCTGTACGATATTTCACACTGAATACTTGAGTAGTCTCCGCTATACAGAGAAACGTATTGAAGAGAAAGGATCTTTGACAATATAGAAGGAAATAATTTAATGCCAATAGACAGCTGATTAAGTTGGGGGACTCGATGAAAAAAATTCAGTAATTGAAGGTGGTAACTTATTTAACTCATTCTTTGGACACAATTTACGACTTATATGGAAACTTCACACGGGGGTGTTCTAATAATTCGGCTGGAATGATCTAAGTTAGTATTTTGTTATTGTTGATAAGTGTTTGTTTTCATAGCTTTGAGAATTAAACTAAAATGTTATTTTTGATGGTTTGTTTACATTTAAACAACTTACAACACATTCCAACTTTTAAGTTGTGTTAAGACAGAATTCGCACAACCCTACAATTTCTAAATCTTTAGTTGTATTTAAACACAAATCTTTTTACACTTTCCAAAAGACAAAATTATCGTATATTTTGACACCTTTCCAACTCTTCAGTTTGATGGTATTTAGACAAAATTATTGCATATTTCTGCACTTTTCGAAACGTTCAGTTTGATGGTATTTAGACAAAATTATCGTATATCTCTACACCTTTCGAAATGTTTAGTTTTATGGTCTTTAGACAAAATTATTGTATATCTCGACACCTTTCTACACTTTCCAACTCTTCAGTTTGATGGTATTTAGACAAAATTATTGCATATTTCTACACTTTTCGAAACGTTCAGTTTGATGGTATTTAGACAAAATGATTGCATATCTCTACACCTTGCGAAATGTTCAGTTTGATGGTGTTTAGACAAAATTATTGCATATCTCTACACCTTTCCAATTCTTCAGTTTAATGGTATTTAGACAAAATTATTGCATATTTCTGCACTTTTCGAAACGTTCAGTTTGATGGTATTTAGACAAAATGATTGCATATCTCTACACCTTGCGAAATGTTCAGTTTGATGGTCTTTAAATACAATGCTCGCATCTATTTACACCCTACTTCACTTTTGAAACCTCAGTTACGTTAAAGAAACAACTCGCATTTCTCGCCACTTTTTTACACTTGCTAGCCATTCGATTGTATTTACGTATAATGTTCATACCTTCTACACCTATTTGCACTTTCTAACCCTTCAGTTGGTGTTGCGTACAAAGTTCATACCTTCTATACCTATTTGCACTTTCTAACCCTTCAGTGGTGTTTAGATACGAATATGAGCCTCCTATTATTTTCAAATATTTCACTCAATCCCACTATTCGTTGGTAAAAGAATAGTCCATGAATTGGCGGTGGGTGGTGATGACTAGCTACCTTCCCTCTAATCTTACACTACTAAATTAAGTACCGATAGCGCAGATAGCCCTAGTTTTGCGAAAAATTAAAAACAAACAAACAAACAAACAAACAATAAGTTATTTTGCAGTTTTGCAACAAAATATACAAAGAAAATATGTTTTACTTAAATTTCATGTCCTGAAAAACCCTTGGTTTCTGCGAACTCATGGTTCGATTCTTTTTTAAAGAGGAAATTTTGAAAAGGAGAGCGTTCTATCTTTGTGGTAATGTAATACATTGTTTTGTTTTTTTTAATTTCGCGCATAGCTACACCAGGATTATCTGCGCTAGGTGTCCTTAATTTAGCAATGTAAAATTGAAAGGAAGGCAACTAGTCATCACCAGTTCTTGGGCTACTCTTTTACCAAAAGAATAGGGGGATTAACCATCATATTATTATGCCCTCACGGTTGAAAGGACGACCATGTTTTGTGTGATAGGGATTCGAACCCACGATCCTCATCATATTATTATGCCCTCACGCTTGAAAGGACGACCATGTTTTGTGTGATAGGGGATTCAAACCCACGACCCTCGGATTATAAATCGAGTGCCTTAGCCACTTGGCCATGCCAATGCGATAGGGAAAATTAAATTATATTGTATAACTGTGTATACGTTTATTAATGACAGCTAGTCATAGATAGTATAGTTGGCGCCATCAGAGCAAATGCAAACGGTGACTTTTGATATTACGTACAACTAATTACTCAAAGTAACAGTCTGCTTGCAAAATAAACTAAATTATTCAATTGAAGTTGAATCCATTACATAGTATGAAATGTCTTATACGTTTCAGAAGAAAATTAAAAATTAAAGTCGTAAATCTGTAGGAACTGCGGTCGAGGAAAGGTTAGCTTCACGTGACTTCAGTGAATATCTTGGTATCAGGCACTTGAGAGAAACAGTTTCGTAGAACAACAGGTTTGTTTAGTAGAATAGATTTAGATATTCCGAGTGAATATATCCATGCCTGGCATTGGATCACAGAACACTGATGAATAAAATGATATTAATCATTTTAGTGGAATATCTTCACAGAATACACGGAATAAATATAATTGTTACAGATATATTAATGGAATATCTTTACAGAACATATGGCGTTCACTGATATCATGCATATCAGTCGAACAGATCTACTCAGCACGACTGACTATCTTCATGCGAGAAATCTTAGCGAAATAGGTTCACACATTACTGGTGATTATTCTGATATCAAGGCATCATTATATCTTGCTTGACATAACGCTAGGGATAATCTTGATATAAGGCATATCGTTAGAACAGTTTTACAAAACGTCTGTGAATATCCTAATCTCAGACATTTCAGTGGATTAGGTTCAAATAATGTCAAAATATTTTGGTTTGAGATATCTCATTGTAATGTTTACATTCAGCACCTCTTGATGACGAAGATAGATTTGGAATAAGTTTGCTTAAAACGAGTGAGCACCCAATTACCAAACATGTTCTCAGAATAACTTCACACGACCCCAACGAATATCCTTACGTCATGGAATCATTTCACACAGCAAAATAAATATCCTCACGTTAAGCGTGTCAGAGGAATATTCAGGTTCCAGGTTACCTTGTATTTGTTTTAGAATTAAAGTGAGAAATTTAAAAGAAACTTGAAACTAGCTGACTATGTGAAGTAAGTGTTGTTTCCCTTCTAGTTTCTTGGTAAGATATATAATAAAGAAACTTGAAACTAGCTGACTATGTGAAATAAGTGTTGTTTCCCTTCTAGTTTCTTGGTAAGATATATAATAAAGAAACTTGAAACTAGCTGACTATGTGAAGTAAGTGTTGTTTCCCTTCTAGTTTCTTGGTAAGATATATAATAAAGAAACTTGAAACTAGCTGACTATGTGAAGTAAGTGTTGTTTCCCTTCTAGTTTCTTGGTAAGATATATAATAAAGAAACTTGAAACTAGCTGACTATGTGAAGTAAGTGTTGTTTCCTTCTAGTTTCTTGGTAAGATATATAATAAAGAAACTTGAAACTAGCTGACTATGTGAAGTAAGTGTTGTTTCCCTTCTAGTTTCTTGGTAAGATATATAATAAAGAAACTTGAAACTAGCTGACTATGTGAAGTAAGTGTTGTTTCCTTCTAGTTTCTTGGTAAGATATATAATAAAGAAACTTGAAACTAGCTGACTATGTGAAGTAAGTGTTGTTTCCCTTCTAGTTTCTTGGTAAGATATATAATAAAGAAACTTGAAACAAGCTGACTATGTGAAGTAAGTGTTGTTTCCCTTCTAGTTTCTTGGTAAGATATATAATAAAGAAACTTGAAACTAGCTGACTATGTGAAGTAAGTGTTGTTTCCCTTCTAGTTTCTTGGTAAGATATATAATAAAGAAACTTGAAACTAGCTGACTATGTGAAGTAAGTATTGTTTCCTTTCTAGTTTCTTGGTAAGATATATAGTAAAGAAACTTGAAACTAGCTGACTATGTGAAGTAAGTGTTGTTTCCCTTCTAGTTTCTTGGTAAGATATATAATAAAGAAACTTGAAACTAGCTGACTATGTGAAGTAAGTGTTGTTTCCCTTCTAGTTTCTTGGTAAGATATATAATAAAGAAACTTGAAACTAGCTGACTATGTGAAGTAAGTATTGTTTCCTTTCTAGTTTCTTGGTAAGATATATAATAAAGAAACTTGAAACTAGCTGGTCATGAGAAGTTATGTTTCAAATCTTACTCTTTCATAGGTAAGATATATGAACCAATAAGTTTGAAACTGATTTACAATAAGAAGTAAGTTCTAGCTTGGAACTAGGTGAAGTAAAAAGTTCCTATCTTAGTGTTACACTAACTCTCTAGTCCTCATACTAGTGTTTCACTAGCTCTATAGTCCTCATACTGGTGTTTAACTGACTCTGTAGTTCTCATACTAGTGTTTCACTGACTCTATAGCCCTTGCATTAGTGTTTCACTGACTCTATAGCTCTTGCATTAGTGTTTTACTGAAAATAGAGTCCTCATACTAGTGTGTTACTGACTCTATAGCTCTTGCATTAGTGTTTTACTGAAAATAGAGTCCTCATACTAGTGTTTCACTGACTATATAGTCCTCATGCTAGTGTTTCACTGACTATATAGTCCTCATGCTAGTGTTTCACTGACTGTATAGTCATCATAATAGTGTTTCACTCACTCTATAGTCCTCATACTAGTGTTTCACTGACTGTATAGTCATCATAATAGTGTTTCACTCACTCTATAGTCCTCATACTAGTGTTTCACTGACTGTATAGTCATCATAATAGTGTTTCACTCACTCTATAGTCCTCATACTAGTGTTTCACTGACTGTATAGTCATCATAATAGTGTTTCACTCAATCTATAGTCCTCATACTAGTGTTTCACTGACTGTATAGTCATCATAATAGTGTTTCACTCACTCTATAGTCCTCATGCTAGTGTTTCACTGACTGTATAGTCATCATAATAGTGTTTCACTCACTCTATAGTCCTCATACTAGTGTTCTACTGAGTCTATAGTCGTCATGCCAGTGTTTTACTGACTATATAGTCCTCATACTAATGTTCTACTGACTCTATCTTCCTCATACTTGTGTTTTACTGACTCTATAGTCCTCATACCAGTGTTTCACTGGCTATATAGTCCTCATACTAGTGTTTTACTGACTATATTGTCCTCATAGTAGTGTTTTACCGTCTCTGTAGTTCTCATGCTCATGTTTTACCGTCTCTGTAGTCCTCATACTAGTGTTTTGTTGACTCAGTAGTCCTGATAATAGTGCTTTACTACTTCTTGATATTTATCTTACTGTTTTAACGACTGTGTAGTCTTTAGCCAAGTGTTTAACTGCCTTTATAGATTTATTCTAACGTTCAATTATGTTGAAATGTAGATTCTACAGAGTTACTTAAGTGCTTTGTAGGCTCAAACAATTAATTATTTCTACGTTAACACTGAACCTACTCAAAAGTCTACCTATTCTACCCATTTCTCTTACGATAGAGGATACATAGGTTTAAATATTGTAACTTTTACCTAATTTGGTTCAGTTAGGCGCTTTATAAACATAATGTAATTTTAAAGATACTAATAACTTAAGCATTATTTTATGACCGCTCAGTAGATTTGTATACATCTTAAAAGGTTAACGAGTTGAGAATAAATTTGTATATATAATATAGACGTATCATATGGAGTTAATGTATTAAGCATATGCACATACTTCTTAGGAAGTGAGTGTTTTATGTATATATATAACACAGATAAAAGTACATGTTACAAAGTGAGTGTATATATATATATATACATTTCTTTTAACGGTGTACAGTGAGTAGCAGTGCCTTGGACTCCGTTCATTTATGATAATAATTAATGGAGGGGTGGTTGTAATATTAGAATTTATAAAGTTATCTATAAGTACATATGGAAATGTACAGGTTGCTATTTTTACAAACAGTTTAACGTTCTATAGGCCAACCTGAAATTAAAACTAGGCTTATGTCTGTTCTAGAATAAAGAATGAACAAAGGTAATGAATCATAATGATGGCTTACTTGGGATAGTTTGCAATATGGAATATATTTATATTATCGTTTACCTTAAAAACAAGTAGTAAAGAGGAGGAACAAAAAGAGGAGCTTAAATATATATCTACCACTCTTGTAGGTTTCCCGATAATTATGAATTTGGATCATAACTACATATGAAGTTAATTACACTGTTAGCAACCGGTAAAGTATGGGTACAAGGTAAGTTTGTTTGTTTTTGTTTTTGAATTTCGCTCAAAGCTACTCGAGGGCTATCTGTGCTAGTTGTCCATAATTTAGTAGTGTAAAACTGGAGGGAAGGCAGCTAGTCATCACCACCCACCGCCAACTCTTGGGCTACTCTTTTACCAACGAATAGTGGGATTGACCGTAACATTATAACGCCCCCACGACTGAAAGGGCGAGCATGTTTGGCGCGACGGGGATACAAGATAAGTAAAAAAATATGTTATGTTCTGTGTGTTAGACTGTATTCCGTACTTTTAAAACTCAAGAGAAACCTACATAAAAAAAGAAAGAAAAACCTAATTTATTGATTAAATAGAGAGGTTTATAAAACGTACTCGAAACCAGAACTTCATTTACTTTCCTTGCTAGTACAGTACAGAACCTCACAGGTTCAAAATTATAAATAAGAGCTTCTGTGTGTTCGATGGAAAGTTCATACTAGACCTAAGTCACATATTTTTAATATTCTCGAAATGACATTGTATACAATACTTAACAAGGGTTTTTAACATAAGATGGAAAAAGAATGTCGCGTTTTAAAGGCACGTGTTCAACTTATTCAGGTTACTGCTCACGTTAAATGACTACATAGTACCAACAAAGGAAATGGGAAAATTTGGAAGTTTAGATGCATTCGTACCTTTTCTGTTTTTTTTTTTTTTCGATAAGCATAGAAGCGGATTACAGTTATAAACAAACGGTACCTAATAAGGGGGTTAACATCCCTACTTTTGTAACACAACAGAACCATATCCACACGTTTTATGTTGATCTAGTAAACAGTTGATAAATTACAAACAAGAGCAGCATCTGTTCAGATAATGATTGCCTCCATTACTTATGGCATGGAGGATGTTGAGCAAGGACAAATATCTATTTCTTTTGTTTCAGATCGGCACGATAAGACGTTTCTCTGATGGACAAACACGAACATTGGGCATGTTCTTTGAGCAACACATATGGATTACTTACAAAAAGGAAACTATAATTAGCGCAAATCTTTTTTTTTTCTTCTATGCACTAACTGTCACAAACATCAAGAAGTTGAAAGGTTACTTGATGCCCATATCGTTAAGATGACAAAAATTGAGTTAACAGAGCTGCAAGTTGATGATGTACTGTGGTGCAAATTAAACAGAAGTTCCAAATCAACTGGAGAAGACCTACTTGCTAACATGTATATTATCCGCTTTCATTGCGTCACGGGAGTTAAACAACCTTGCACTGTAACCGTAAAGCTCAGCCAGGGATGGTTAACAATATCCAAACCGTTTCATGTTTGGTGATCATATTTCTGACGACAACCTCCTGGACTGTTTGGATACAACTCAACCATTGCTTCTGTGAGCTCCGTGTCTTCTTCAAGGTCCTCGTCTTGATGAACTCGAAGTAAGGCTGATCTGTTATGTTTAGGACACTGATTGTCGAAAAGGACAAGGTTGTCTGAACAGTGGGGTTCTTCTCTCCTGCGAAGGTGAGGGGGTAGAGGGGGCGGGGGTGGAGGAGGGAGCGGAGGACTCTCACTGAATCTGTGATAACTACAGTAAGGATGGTGTTGGCTGCTATCAGATACAATTGTAATTGTTTCTTGTCTAGTGGGCGGAGATATTGGACAGTTGTCATTTGCTCTTGTCACTGAAGAACCACCGTTTGGAAACTTATCAAATACAGTCAGATCTATCTCGGGTACGTAACACCCATCTTCGTCTTCTTCTTCGGGTTCTGTATCGTCGCTATTTCGAGATCCCGTTGCTGTCTTGGTATTTGGGGGTTTCCTAAATGTCCCTAAGTTCTTTTCCACGCTGGCAACTTTGTGGTCCAGGTCTGCCTCCATCGACACCTCCTTAGAGCGGCGCAGCCGATATTCCCGCTCTTGCTCCTTTCTTTCTTTTATCTTGTTGTAACAGGATATTGAGATAGACAGACACATACCGAACACTAGAGCGAAGAAAACCACCAGAATGATGATCATATGTTCCGAAGATAGAACCACACTTGCCGTGGACCCTGGAAAGTTAAAGGAACACCTACACTTTCATTTGAAATAGAACCCCTACACTTTCATTTGAAATAGAACCCCTACACTTTCATTTGAAATAGAACCCCTACACTTTCATCTGAAATAGAACCCCTACACTTTCATTTGAAATAGAACCCCTACACTTTCATCTGAAATAGAACCCTACACTTTCATCTGAAATAGAACCCCTACACTTCCATCTGAAATAGAACCCCTACACTTTCATCTGAAATAGAACCCCTACACTTTCATCTGAAATAGCAACACTTTCATTAAAGACTTCATCTGTTTGTCGTTAAACATATATTTAAAATCGAACTGATTTTAATTGTGCTATGAATAATAGTTAAAAGCAATACTAAACAATTTCAGAATCACAGTATACGTAATTAAGAAACTGCGCATAATAAAACTGAAGTATTTAAGCAAAGTAGATAACATTTCATTTCACAACTCACCAGTTACCGTAAAAAAGAAAACGGCCTAGAAATTTGGAGAAACAAAAGAAAAAAAAACATCGTTTGCGATAAATGCTTTAATATTCAGCGGAATATGAGTACAATTTCTCTATCGGTTTTATGCGAGGCTGTTCGAAGATCTGAAGTTAAACTATGGAAAGAGAATAACCAATCAACGACAGTAAAGAGGATGCCGGATAATATTATTAGTAAGTTTATTTACGGATTATTATCCATGAGCTTTTTAGCAGCATGGAGCAACGTTAGAAACTACACAAGTGCAAATCTAATCCTTGAAACACGGAGCTTATAGTGCTATGAAAACCTTCTCAGCGTAATAAGGATTTACAGAACAAACACGCGCAGAATAAAGGAGCATTGCTGAGAAACTCTCAAAAGCATGCAACCATAGCGATTTCAGTGGTTCAGTAGTAGAAATTCTGTACGTGCTTCTAAAAGAAGTGTGAAATATTGAGCATGAGAGCTCATCTGTAAACATTTTTTCAGCAGCCATCTTTCATCACTTACCCAAAGCACTGCTTTTAAAATGTTATGAATAAATTTGGTGAGGGTGATAAAACTTGTGAGCTCAGACACTGAAACCTTTTGTTAGATGAAATATGCTAAGATCTAAACTAGCTGGAATAGAAAGTCCTTCAATGGTTAAGGGGTAGGCTTGAGGTCTTATAACGCTTAAATTTGAGGTTTGAACCCTGTGACAGATTTTTTTGCAGAATATATTCAAATCACGAACGTAACTCGAATAACGTTTAAATTGGGAAATACATTAAAACTTAGCCAGATATACACAATTCCCCGGTCTTTCAACGACTACCATAAATAGCGTTTTTATTGTTCACAAACCTTAATGAGCTTTGGAATTGTCGGTAACTGTCTACTAAATACCCTTAGTGGGATTGCTAATGGCGAGTGTGTAATATTACGATTATTATTCTACTAACGGGACTGTTAAGGAGGATGAGTGTATTCCATAGCTGCATATTGTTCTCCACTTACTAACTCAATATTTGTATCTTCCATATTTATCTGATTACATTTGTCCTCCACTTTGTACCTGAACATACGTTTTTCTGCACGTACCATATAAGGATAGGTTGTTTACAGTTATTAACATAACATGTGGTTTCCTCCATTTACCAACTGAAAAAAAGGTTATCCTTTATTATCATCTGAGCATATGCCGCTTGCGAACTGAACACAGGGAGTTCTCTAGTTTTAAACAGAACACACGGTTTCTTCTACTTACAAGTAGAGTACAAATAATCGTCTAGTATAACAGAGCACACGTGGATTACTCGACACACCATGATGCCTTTCACTTACTAACTGAACCTATGGTGTCTCCTACTTACCAACTGAACCTATGGTGTCTCCCACTTACCCACTGAACCTATGGTGTCTCCCTACTTACTAACTGAACCTATGGTGTCTCCTACTTACCCACTGAACCTATGGCGTCCTCTACTTACCAACTGAACCTATGGTTTCTCCTACTTACTGACTCTGAACCTATGGTGTCCCCTACTTACCAACTGAACCTATGGTTTCTCCTACTTACTGACAGAACCTATGGCGTCCTCTACTTACCAACTGAACATATGGTGTCCTCTTCGTCGTACCGGTATTTGCAATTGAAATGTCCATTGCACTTAAGAGCTTTGGCTACACACGTGCCGTCTCCACAGTCAAACTCTTTGGTTTCGTCACATTTTTCTGCAAGAAAAAGCTTAACTGTTACCCATATCGTGTCAAAAGTGTTCAAATATAAACAGCACTGAACAGAGAACTGCAGCCACGTCAATATATCTTCGCTATAGTAAAGCTACTCTTTAGTTTGGAATGTTACTGATCTAAATATGAGCGACGTGTTTTATCCTGATACACTTTTTTTAAACCGTGATAAAAATATGCCTCAAATCATTAATAATGTTAACACGCAAGGTATCTATTCTGTAATGTCTTCAAAACGGATCAACAATATTTAATAATTATACTCCAAAGTAATCATTTTTAGATATATCTTTGAAAACCAGATGCAGGGTGAGGATCATGGCGGCCTTACGAACCTGTTAAACACGGTCTTTACAAGTCTGCTAATTTATGTAACATTGTATTCCTAACTGGCTTCAAGCAGCTTTCATTAAAAATACTATAACTCCTTATCAACACGTGAAAGAACCTATAAACAAATTGATATAATAATAACAGCGTGATTTGTTTATTCAGTCATATCTTCTTCGTGTTAAAATCAATTCGACATCATTGAACACTAAGCCTAGGAAATGTCAAATTAATAACAAATAGACACCATTCAGTTTGGACACATAATACAAGACATCCAATGGAACAGATAAAGGACAAGTGAAGAAACAAAAATGTCAGATCAAGTCACTGTGATTCATCCAATCTCTCTATCTGCATTATTGTTTCTCGCGGTCCCAGCTACCGCGCCCTCCGGCGGTATTTCAAGGCGTTTTCACCCGGCTAATCAGTATCACGTGAAAGATGCCGCTGCGAAACACTCGGATGTTATTCAAGGCGTGTTTGACGAGTCAAATACAAAGTACGTGAAACGCCGCCGCACGAATATGCTATTCTGATCCCGGTGTTATTAATTAGAATATTACAAAGGATTATAATTCTGTATTTCCAGACCTTTATGCTGTATTCGATGCGGCAAGACATAAGAAGTGTTAGAAATTCTGCCGTCTTCTGTCCAATATAATGAAAATGTACCAGTAGTATACTCGAGGCACAATAGCTTAGTTAACTAAAATTAAAATCATGGGTTTGAATCTCGCTCAGTTTCAGCTTCCAGGTGAAACTTTATTTATTCAGGATTATTTAACCACTTATAAAGTTGCTTTATGAAGATGTTTTAGTGTGTCCACAGCTGAAAATAAAGAAAACAAAACAAATAATATCTGCCTATGTAAGTTTAAGCTTTATTTTAAAGTCAGTGTAAGCGTTAGTAAGTTTTCGATCTCGAAATATGTGATAACTGAACAGCGCTCTCTGGTGGCTGAAACATTAACCATTTTACGCTCCGAATGAGCTGTTGTCCATCCCATAAATTAAACTACTGCTGATATAACGAAATGCCAGCTTTGCGATGCAAACTTCTAGTATCTGTGAAACATAAACTGAGTGATCTCTGGGATAAATAATATTAGAGCTCACAAAAAATCTGAATACTAAACTTTAATTTTCTTTCTTCTTAGAAGTTTTACGTACGAAGAATTTGTATAAGGTATGATACATTTTGACAAATAATTAATACACTGTTAAACATCAACGAATTTTATCTCTTGACTTTAACGTCTGTTTAATTATAACGCAATTTTTAAACATACATTTTTTAATGATAAATACCACTGATGCACTGACACTTACTAGAGGACATAAAAAGATTATATCTTGCTGAATGATTGAAAACTTGGAAACTATCAGGACAGACTTCTACTCAAAATTAAGGTAAAACATTTAATGTGACTCGCAATTAGGAACAGTAAGTAAATACTGACTAAAGTAGTTCTGACGATATAAAGAAACTTTCCTTTGTCTGGAATAAAACGTTTCAACTAATCACGCAACGAACTTATTAACCGAAACAAAGTAATTAAAGATTTCTAATTGTCTCGGGGCGTAAATAGTTTTAGTCATTCTACAAACTTTGAAAATAAATGTGAATAAAAAACTTTATCAAACTCTTAACACATTATTGTTTTTATTAGAATAATGGAGGAAGGATAAGTTGGAGAACAACATGAAACTCTCTAATGGATAATAGTGATAATAACTTGGAGAATAACATGAACTTCTCTAACGGATAATAACTTGAAGAATAACATGAACCTCTCTAACGGATAATAACTTGGAGAATAACATGAACCTCTCTAACGGATAATAGTGATAATAACTTGGAGAACAACATGAACCTCTCTAACGGATAATAACTTGGAAAATAGCATGAACCTCTCTAATGGATAATAGTGATAATAACTTGGAGAATAACATGAACCTCTATAACGGATAATAGTGATAATAGCTTGGAGAATAACATGAACCTCTCTAACAGATAATAGTGATAATAACTTGGAGAACAACATGAACCTCTATAACGGATAATAGTGATAATAACTTGGAGAATAACATGAACCTCTTTAACGGATAATAGTGATAGTAGCTTGGATAACGACATGAACCTGTGTAACGGAAAACAGTAATAGTAGCTTGGAGAACAACATGAACTTGTGTAATAGATAACAGTGATAACAACTTGAAGAACAACATGAACCTGTGTGATGGATAATACTGATAGTAATTTGGTGAACAACATGAACCTGTATAACAGAAAAAGAGTGATAGTAACTTGGAGACGAAACGATGTAACGGAAAACAGTAATAGTAGCTTGGTGAACAACATGAACCTGTATAACAGAAAAAGAGTGATAGTAACTTGGAGACGAAACGATGTAACGGAAAACAGTAATAGTAGCTTGGTGAACAACATGAACCTGTATAACAGAAAAAGAGTGATAGTAACTTGGAGACGAAACGATGTAACGGAAAACAGTAATAGTAGCTTGGTGAACAACATGAACCTGTATAACAGAAAAAGAGTGATAGTAACTTGGAGACGAAACGATGTAACGGAGTAAAAGAAAGAAACATTTCTAGAACAGATGAACCAGTACAACGATATGCTGTGTCTACTAAGGGAATGAAACCCTGATATACACGGTCAAACAGATTATATGCTGTGTCTACTGAGGGGAATGAAACCCTGATTTTACATAGTCATACCGGATTATATGCTGTGTCTACTGAGGGGATTGAAATCCCTGATATTACATAGTCATGATTATATGCTGTGTCTACTGAGGGGAATGAAACCCTGATATTACATAGTCATACCGGATTATGTGCTGTGTCTACTGAGGGAATGAAACCCTGATAACATAGTCATACCCTGTATAACAGAAAAAATCCCTGATATTACATAGTCATACCGGATTATATGCTGTGTCTACTGAGGGAATGAAACCCTGATATTACATAGTCATACCGGATTATATGCTGTGTCTACTGAGGGAATGAAACCCTGATATTACATAGTCATACCGATTATATGCTGTGTCTACTGAGGGGAATGAAACCCTGATATTACATAGTCATACCGATTATATGCTGTGTCTACTGAGGGGAATGAAACCCCTGATTTTACATAGTCATACCGGATTATATGCTGTGTCTACTGAGGGGATTGAAATCCCTGATATTACATAGTCATACCGGATTATATGCTGTGTCTACTGAGGGGAATGAAACCCTGATATTACATAGTCATACCGGATTATATGCTGTGTCTACTGAGGGGAATGAAACCCCTGATATTACATAGTCATACCGGATTATATGCTGTGTCTACTGAGGGGAATGAAACCCCTGATATTACATAGTCATACCGGATTATATGCTGTGTCTACTGAGGGAAATGAAACCCCTGATTTTACATAGTCATACCGATTATATGCTGTGTCTACTGAGGGGAATGAAACCCCTGATTTTACATAGTCATACCGGATTATATGCTGTGTCTACTGAGGGGAATGAAACCCCTGATTTAAGCATTGTAAATCCAAAGGCTTACCGCTGTTCCACTAAGGAATAACAGAAGAGTAAGAGGAGCAGGTGGAACATTGAAACTGAAGGAGACAAACAGGAGAAACGAGTTTATTGGAATCTTGGAATAAACTTCGACTGAACCACCGAAGATAAACGAAAATAAACTACAGTTAATTAAGTAACAATTCCCTAAACAAAAGTAAAGCAGACCAAGTGGAACATGAGGTTGAAAAAAGTTCGGTAACTTACACTACACTTTTGAAAACAAAAAGGATGAATAGATACAAATTCATATAGTACGTTATTGAGAAGTTTAGTACAAGATATCTGGATATCATAAATAACACTCGTTATCTTATATATGTTTATTACTTTTTGAGATTAAACGATCGACACCACTTTATATTAATTTGTGTTTGTGAATTTATTTCTTCGCAAACTCTTCAACAGATTGAATTTAGGAGAACCACATTTGGTAGGTAGATTCAGAGTGGCTTGAGGATGTCTTTCACTATATGGCGTAGAGCGATACCTTTATTTATGATTTTTATGTTGTATCGGGGGCGCTAAAAAATAGGCATAGGTTTGTGGGATTGCTGAACACAAATTTGGGATGCGATTTGTATTCCTGTTTCTTTCCTTGGGATCCTGGGGCGCCATTTTAAAAAAAAAACTGTGTTGTTATCCCAATCACAAGTTAGCCTGACCAGACTTAGCCTTACACACTCAAGTATCACAAGCATATATCTTAACGGTTTTTCTTTTGTGTACCAAGTCCTCTGGAATAGCTATAGAAGAAACTGGGATTAATGGAGAAGCTTGACCAATACATTGGAATCTCTGTAAATTGTGATGGGTTCTTTGGGCATTTCAGCGAAGCGCAGGTAAAATGCTTACTATTATAAAGCTTCTTTATATTTTAGCCACTTTGTGTAAAATTTTGAACATTTGTTTTTCCTAAATAATAATAATTAATAATAACAATAATGCCAAAATGTTAACATCAATATATTTTTTCTGCAGAATTTTTGAAGCTAAATTTAGTGAGCGAAGAAACTCGGTCAAGTTAAACACTTTTAAAACACCGAAAGAGTTAGGGTATTGTTTCAAATATCGAGTATTTTTTCTTAAATTTTCCAGACGTACGAACAAAGTGACATCTAGCGTGAGCTTGAGACTCTTGGACATTCTTCGTCATTTTTTCTCCCATTTTAACCTAAATACAAGATCAAAAGCATTGTTGAAAGAAAATAAAAAAGAACATATAAGTAATTATTAAATAATCAAATCTAGAAAAAAAAAGAATTTGTTTGACAAAAATAAAAAATAAAGTAAACTGTTATTAATTACTTGAAGAAACTTTGTGGTTGGTTGGAAGATGATGCGGTGTTCAGGGCTCTTTAGTTTTCGTGACAAAGACTTTCATGTCGGTAACGTCATATCGGTCGGAAGGACTAAGCTGCTTGGAAACAAGTAAGTCAGTGAAACCTTCACAACAAGATCTAAGATGTACACAAAATCGATCACCGAGTTTACAGACTACTTATCCAATACATAGCTTGCGACATCTCATACACTAGAGGCCCAGCACCATGACCAGATGATTAGGACGCTTTCTCGTAATCTGAGGGTCGCGGGTTCGAATCCTCGTGACACCAAACATGCTCGCCCTTTCAGCCGTGGGGGCGTTATAATGTGACGGTCAATCCCACTATTCGTTGGTAAAAGAGTAGCTGAAGAGTTGGCGGTGAGTGGTGATGACTAGCTGCCTTCCCTCTAGTCTTACGCTGCTAAATTAGGGACGGCTAGCACAGATAGCCCTCGACTAGCTTTGTGCGAAATTCAAAAACAAACAAAGACTAGCGTCGGTTCGAGCACCAGTGCAAGTGTTCACGTTGCTTCAAACCTCCTGCCCTCAGGGTAACCATTGGGTCAAGGTCTAGGTTCTCAGAGCACAAAATTAACGTTTAGAAATGACGTTCTTTATGTCTTAGGGATTCAAAGAATGGTACTCTCGGTAAATGAGAGAAGTTGTCAGCGTCAGTGATTTTGTAGTGTGTTGTGACTGTAAGTGAGCATCCATATCTACGGATAGTGTTGTAAAACTTGTATTTAATTTATTTAATGACTGGGTGAACATTTTCGGTAACTTAATGAATTGTTCTAAAAGTCGTGGGTTCGAATCCCTGTCGCTCCAAAGATGCTCACACTTTCAGCCGTGGGGGTGTTATAATGTGACGGTCAATCTTATTATTCGTTGGTAAAAGAGTACCCTAGAGCTGGCGGTGGTTGGTGATGACTAGTTGCCTTCCTTCTAGCCTTACACTGCTAAATTAGGGACTGCTTGCGCAGATAGTTCTCATGTAGCTTTGCGCGAAATAAAGAAAAACAACCAACCAAAAGAGACTCACAATTAAAATGGGTATGTAACTTTTGTATTGTTTTGTTTTCAAGTAGGTTGTCATAGTGAGTTGGCCAGGTAGATCTTTTTCAGCAATGATATGAGTTTAAGACGAATAAACGTTATTAAAAAAGTAAACTTTTCTAAAGTGAGGTTATATTAAGACTGTTGTATCACAGAATTCATAGGAAATGTTGACCAGCTAGACTGTGGATAAAAAGCTTGGATAAACTGAACTGTGTATAATATATGTCGATTAACTGGGTAGTGGACAGTGACGTCATACAGCTAAATGTTTTTTCTTTGCTATTAGTTGTGAATTAATAATAATAATACAAACAACAAGTGGGATTTTTTGTTTTACTTTTCATATTGTCAGATATACAATGTTAATTTGATTAATTTATTGGTTTCCAATAATGGCAGTTTGGATCATTAAAACAGTGTATGGATAGCATTTGGTAGGAGCCTGGCATGGCCAAGCGTGTTAAGGCGTGCGACTCGTAATCCGAGGGTGGCGGGTTCGCATCCCCGTCGCACCAAAGATGCTCGCCCTTTCAGCCGTGGGGGCGTTATAATGTGACTGTCAATCCAACTATTTGTTGGTAAAAGAGTAGCCCAAGAGTTGGCGGTGGGTGGTGATGACTAGCTGCCTTCCCTCTAGCCTTACACTGCTAAATTAGGGACGGCTAGCACAGATAGCCCTAGAGTAGCTTTGTGCGAAATTCAAAAAAACAAACAAAACATTTGGTAGATTCGTTCTCTAATGGGCACGACGCCACTAGTTATGGACAACAAATTGGGGTCAGCCAGATAGTGGTTATGAATATTAGTTAACAAACTTTGGTGATTACAGTTCTGATATATGATCAATAATTTATTGTCAGATTTATATCGTATTGTAGGCCGTCACTAACAATGGTGGATTTTTGTTTGTGGTCAATAATGGCGAGGTTCTTGACAGTCAACATTGTGGACGTTTGAACAAGAAAGTAATTCATTGATTAGCTTGACCACGTTGTCCATGTTGAATCTTTTGAAATATAAATACTGATCATCAGATGCGCCATATTTGAGGATGTTAGATGCATGGATATTGCTGATCTGAGCGTTATTATTAACAGTACTTATTACCAGAACTGACAGATTAAACAGATAGTGACTGAATGTGCTCTGATTAAATGAGGTGAGATTTACATAATTAGATCAAAAGCGTCTAAATATTTCTATTGTTGTTGACTGCAATAACCTAATAGAACAGAAAGTCTTTTAGAAATAAGTGTTTTAAAGTGAGAAATGTTATTTTGAAATATAATCATGTTAACTGAGGCCACTACATTTATGAATCTATTTAGTTAAAAAAATATTCACTTTCATGCTGGTTTGTCGGAGTTATTTTATGATTTATTTACTGTTTTTCACATGTAACTAGACACATTGACCTATATTTCAACGATAATGGAGTAAACACAATACTTCCAAGCTATTTGTCTTGTATTTAAGACTTCATGAGTTTTTGTTATACGTTTGTTAGATGTTTATTAGATAGTAAAAGACGATGTAAAAATAAATTGCGCGATAACCCATACGGACTTTATAATGAATCGTCCTTACAACGAATAATTGTTATAAGGTTTTGCGTATCATAGTTATGGTATATTAAGGAAGAAGCTATTACTCACTCACTCGATCTTCGCAAGAAAGATAGGTTCGCTGACCTAACATATGAAGGACACGAGCAGAGATTTGTTGCAGATGTAATAAAAGGAACAATGGAGGTGTTTAAATCAAAACGTCTTATTTATTGAAGGAAAGAAACTGAATTATTACACAAGTAATTGTCAAAGTAGAACTTCTGCGGACAAAGGAAATAAAAGATGGGGATGTAAACGCTACTGTGACACGTGCAGTCAGCAGGATTACAAAATAGTAAACGTTACTGTTGCACGTGCAGTCAGCAGGTATACAAAATAGTAAACGTTAACGTGCAGTCAGCAGGTATACAAAAATAATAGCGAGTCTTGAGTCCTTCTCAGTAAGAAGGAACTGTTTTCTTCAAAAGTTAAAGCAAATCCGATTTGAACGTGCCTTTGTGTATTATAATACACGTTTCTTGTAGCTGACCACAGCAATGATACAGTGCAAATTGATCAATTTCTCGATCGTCAAGCTACAACAACTGACATTTCTGACAGAATTTAACACGTGACTAAAGTCGGATTAGTATGTTGAAAGTCCGAAGTTTAAAAACAGTAACAACAATGACTTGTAGATAAGAAATGTATATAATAGTTGTTATAACTAAAACAAGCCTACACAAAAATAAAATTAAAAATGCTGCACCAATTGAAAGGATCCGAGGGTACAAGCTATAATGTGGAATATAAAATGTACCCTAGGTTTTGGAGGTGAATGTTAAAGAAGGACCCACATTGCAGTGGGGACACACAGTCTATCAGTCTTAACCTCCATTCGTCAGTCTCACACAAAGATATAAAATAAAGAAATAGCAATAGAAATAAAAATAAAATAATAGATATAGAAATAGAAATTAGGAGAGCTAGATGTGGGTGCTCAAGCCCGCAACGTTCCACACCTGTATCACCTTTCAGTGCCTGCAGACAGTTGTGGGAAGGTGACAGGTCTCCAAAGTAAAGAAGAAGAAGGAAACAAAGTTTCTGAAAAATAAAAATAAGGTATTTTGTGGGTAAGTAAGTTAAATAAACTTACCTCTTCCATTTTGGTAGCGAGACACTAATTGGTAGCTCAGTGAAAGAACTATCTAGTATAAAGGGTCACATCCAGTTATCTAAATTAACTAATATAACTTCCAGCCACCATCTACTGTAACTATCATGCTCTAAACAAGCCTTTATATGCGGTAAGGTGTATATCCACACACACACACACACATATATATATATATATAAAGTATTGGCAAGTTGTTAAATAACCTTATTCACAATTTAAAATAGTTATCAGACATTTCTTGTAAAAGTTCTTTAATTTTTATTTCTATATATTTGTTTAATACATTATTATGTTTGTTATACAATAGTTTAATAATTTTAGTTAAGGTTTCTTTATTAAATCCATTAACTATTAATTTTTGTATCAGTATTTCAACGTTACTGACAAAATATTGTAATTTATTACAAATTTTACAATATCTGAATAACTGCGTAGTTTTTATGTTTATAACAGAAGGGTATGATACATTACTATTGAAAGAAGGTAAACCATAAATTGGAAAGGTAAAATATATTCATTGATATCCTTATTAATTATTTTAATTTCTAAATCTAAATAATGTGCTTCCGTATTAGATATAGAAGTACTTTTAATTTTTAATTCTACTGGATAAATAGTGTTAATAACATTATTTATTTCAGAGTTATTTTTACTAATTAAATCATTTATATGTATGTCTGTAAATTCATGTAAAAATATCTGAATTTGTGCAATTTTCGATAAATCTATTCCCATAATAGTAAAAATACAAATTTGCTGTACAAGTAGAATATTTAGCGTTCATTAGAACACGTATTACTTGTTTAAAAATAGTTAGCGTTCATTAGAACACGTATTACTTGTTTAAAAACCTTGTTATTGAAAAATATATAATTGTCGTAAATACAGAAACTTAATATATCTTACATGTTTTTGAAGCTACATTTTCTTTCTTCCAGTTTTTATGAAAGGATAACAGAACTGTTATATTAATGAATTTATAAAAAATTAATATTTTAATGAAGTTGTGATGCACAATGTGGTGAACTAAAATATGTGAATATTATTTATTTGTTCACAATTTCTTAGACATGTTAAAATGGGTTGATTATTTTTTATTATTCAAAAATTATGTTTTCTATTATTAACACATATGTTTTTTTTATATTACCTAGTAAAATATTAAATAATTTGTTTAATAATTATTCTTATTGAATTAGAAATAGATCTAAATTTAATTGGATATTTATAGAGTTTGGGAATTGCATAAAGAAAATGTAAATCCACATAAACATTTCGTTTAGTATAGAGTTTATTATAAGCGTTAATGAAATTACTAATTTTGTTTTGATTTTTTGAATTTCGCACAAAGCTACTCGAGGGCTATCTGTGCTAGCCGTCCCTAATTTAGCAGTGTAAGACTAGAGGGAAGGCAGCTAGTCATCACCACCCACCGCCAACTCTTGGGCTACTCTTTTACCAACAAATAGTGGGATTGACCGTCACATTATACACCCCCACGGCTGAAAGGGCGAGCATGTTTGGCGTGACGGGGATGCGAACCTGCGACCCTCAGATTACGAGTCGCACGCCTTAACACACTTGGCTATGCCGGGCCAAAATTACTACTTAGTGTACCTTTAGATTGGTTAATAAGTTTAAATGTTTGTGTACTATTGATTTCTTTTATCATAAGTAATGCATAAAACTTTTTATAAATAATACCAGTATTACAGTTAGCCTTATCAATGGGAACTATAACATATTTTTATTGTAATTCTTGAATTTTATTTTTTTAACTGATAAAACGATAAATCTGTATATCTGTATGGTATTTCTTCAATTTTATAGAGGATAATTTAATTTTTATATTTTTAAGTACATAAAACTTCCATTCCAGAAACTATTTAGGTGGATAAGATGTAATACAGTTAAGTTTTAAAATATATTCATCAACATTGTGTCTAATAGATTTTATAACATTTTTCTTATTACATTTTGTGGTTATTCTGCATTTATATTAACTTTTGAGTATTTCATGTGATATTTTAACTTTTTCTAAAGTTACCAGTAACAATATATTTATGAAAAATGTCAATAAATCAACTATGTTTACACTCAAAAGGGAAGTTATTATCTTCATCTACCTATAACTTGGTTAAAAAACTTGTACAATATATAGTAATGGACCAATTAGAACTTCGTATTTATAACTGACTGTAGACTTTAAGCTTTTCAGTGAAAAATATTGTTATAGATTGATGAATTATTTTAGAAATCTGCAAGTCAATGAATAATTTATGCCTAAAATTAATTACCATAGATCTGATTTGCAATTTCTCTTTTTCAAAACTTGATCAATCATTGACTTTTAATCGATATTTCATAACACCTGTAAGTATGATCGTTTCAAAAATTAAAATTTTTTATTACATTAATTAATATTCTTATTTTGGGAAGCTTAAGTTGATACATCTTTTTAAAAAATAATTTACCTACACTAATACTAGAATAAAAATATTGTCCAAATTACTTCAAAAATTTTGAAAATCAATCCATTATAATTTGTTATATTCTTTCCCTCTAGTTTTCTTATTTTTATCAGAAGGTTATATATAAAGACAAAAAATAACAATACAGTTGTCATTACTGAAACTCTAAAGCATTAGAGTTATTAAACTCTTGGTTTACTCCATAACAATATTATGTTCTTAGTTTCAAAATGTAGAAATTCTCTAGTTGAAATCTGAGTGTCTTCGTTAACAGTTTATAATATAGTTATCTTTATAGAGGTAAAAGGGAGAATTCTAAAATGTTCTAATTTTATGAAACTCATTAACTTGTTTTTAACTTGAGATCAATGAAAATTTATATGTATATGCGATGGATTTGAAGTTTGATCCACATATTTCATATTACATTTAGGACATGTTAATAGATGAAGTTTGATCCACATATTCCATATTACATTTAGGTCATGTTAATAGATGATGTTTGATCCACATATTCCATATTACATTTAGGACATGTTAACAGATGAAGTTTGATCCACATATTCCATATTACATTTAGGTCATGTTAATAGATGAAGTTTGATCCACATATTCCATATTACATTTAGGTCATGTTAATAGATGAAGTTTGATCCACATATTCCATATTACATTTAGGACATGTTAATAGATGAAGTTTGATCCACATATTCCATATTACATTTAGGTCATGTTAATAGATGAAGTTTGATCCACATATTCCATATTACATTTAGGACATGTTAATAGATGAAGTTTGATCCACATATTCCATATTACATTTAGGACATGTTAATAGATGAAGTTTGATCCACATATTCCATATTACATTTAGGACATGTTAACAGATGAAGTTTGATCCACATATTCCATATTACATTTAGGTCATGTTAATAGATGAAGTTTGATCCACATATTCCATATTACATTTAGGACATGTTAATAGATGAAGTTTGATCCACATATTCCATATTACATTTAGGACATGTTAATAGATGAAGTTTGATCCACATATTCCACATTACATTTAGGACATGTTAATAGATAAATTACATTTTGTATTTTACAAAATAAATGTGTGTAAGTTATAGAGTAAAAAGTATTTAGAACAGGACATGTTAGACATCTTTTGTTATCACATTTTATAACATAAGCAGCAATATCTATAATCAGCTCACTGGGCTAAATTATAGTTTCACAATATGTCATTAGTTAAGGCTATCAAATTCAATTTCATAAAGATTGAACAATGCAATGGAAAGTGCGACATATTAATATTCTCTTAAATATATATATATGTAGCGTCATGGAAAGTAAGGTTTATAGAATTTACAAATACACGGCTATAAATCTCTTTATTTTTAACTTTTTGCTCCAGTGAAAGCAATAAGTATTCCGTTTCTGTCATGTTGTATTTATCATATGCGTTGGTTTATTGAATTCAAAGGCTCTGCAGGCGCCAGTATCTTTATAGGCAGTAAAACCAAAAATTCTGAACTAAATTGTTTTGTTACAACGTTAAACCAGCGAAAAGAAATGTTGCAGATTATGTTTATACATCAGTTTTGGTTGAACCTGCAGAGAAAAAATGTATTTGTTTTTAGTTTCAGTCCACTGGGCTTAACAAATAATAATTAATAGTATCCTTATACAATTAAAAAAAACACGGGAATAATAGAGTTAAAATTTTATTACGAATAGTTTAACTAACTGTATTGTAATAACAGACCAGGAAGAATAATTCCTCATGTCAATAGTGTTCTAAAGCAATTAAAACAGCATGTATGGATTTTGACAAAAATAGACAATTATTTAAAGCTCTGGATACAACTGTGATAACTAACAGTGTAACATAAGTATAATTATCACAGACTGTATTGTGATAACACAACAGGAACAATAATTTGTCTTATCAATAGTGTTATAAAGTAAATGAACTAACCTGTGTGGACTTCGATGGAAAAGAGATAATTATTTAAATCTCTGAATACAACTGTGATAACTTACAGTGTAACAAGCATTTCTATATACGTTTGACTTATCTTAATATGTTATTAACAAAGAAGTTAACCTGAAGATGAACTAAAAAGGTCTAAACGTTGTTCTCTGCTTATCAGTAAAATGTGTTAACACCCATACCAGCCGTTCTGAGATACATTTTTATTCAAGTGGGTTTCTCGTCATCAAGAATTCCAAGGAATGTCTAATCAAAGCAAAATAAAGAACATTCTTTTGCACAATTAATGAATTTGATCAACAACACAACATGAATATTGTTATGAACATTTTCTTCATGTTGTTCTCGGTTGGAAATTGTCTTCCAAAAAACAAACTAAAGAAAATGTAATAATTTATCACTAATTCCTTTTGCCCGCACTTCATCTCTACCATTGATAAAAATTGAGGAAGAAAGGAAGACTGTACATCTCCCACAGTATACATTCTATCTACTCATCATGCAGCTACTCAAAGTATCAGGAAGGTTTGTTGTGTTATTAAACTATTTATCTGCTGCATACCCCCTCAATACTCGAAACCTGAACTTCAATCCTTATCAAATCTAAGGCTGAGCAACAGATGGGGGAGAAGAAGGGGGTACATAAGGAGCAACAGGTGGGGGAAGAAGGGGGTACATAAGGAGCAACAGATGGGGAGAAGAAGGGGTACATCAGGAGCAACAGATGGGGAGAAGAAGGGGTACATCAGGAGCAACAGATGGGGAGAAGAAGGGGTACATCAGGAGTAACAGATGGGGAGAAGAAGGGGTACATCAGAAGCAACAGATGGGGAGAAGAAGGGGGTACATCAGGAGCAACAGATGGGGAAAGAAGGGGTACATAAGGAGCTACAGATGGGGAGAAGAAGGGGTACATCAGGAGCAACAGATGGGGAGAAGAAGGGAGGTACATCAGGAGCAACAGATGGGGAAAGAAGGGCACATCAGAGCAACAGGTGGAGGAGAAAAAGGGGTACATCAGGAGCAACAGATGGGGAGAAGAAGAGGGTACATCAGGAGCAACAGATGGGGAAAGAAGGGGTACATCAGGAGCAACAGGTGGAGGAGAAAAAGGGGGTACATCAGGAGCAACAGATGGAAGAGAAGAAGGGGTACATCAGGAGCAACAGGTGGAAGAGAAGAAGGAGGTACATCAGGAATGAAAGGTTTAACTCGGGAAGGAAAAGACATAAATAGAAATCTTATGTGGTATCTCTCTTTACCAAATGTGATTGTCCTCCCATGCTGGTAAATAATAAAAGCCATCTGTTCTTCCTTTACTTAAATTAATAGCTTTGGTGCAATAATTCTCATGTAGAGACTATTGAGAGAAATGTGCCCTCTGGTGTGTGGGGAAAGTCATATATACAACAGAGTGCGAATAATTGTTTTTGTATTTTGATCCACTCACGACCTACTACCAACCATCCATGAGAAGGGAGCGCCTGTCACTCTTATAATGCATCCACAAATTACAGTACATGGAAAATTTTGTGGTTTAGCACGGATTTCGAACCACACTCATCAGGTCCAAAATCTTGTGCTCCACCTAAAGGCTAATTCGAGCTCGAGAATTTATAAAACAGAAGACTGTGGCGAAAGCTAATTAATAAACTTGTTCATATCTGGAAATAGGAAGTTTCATATGCAAAATAATTCACTTGTATTCTTGTTTATTGTTTACGAGTTTGTAACTAGTCTTATAGAGAGAACCTGTAATAGAGTTTATATGAAGTAATACACATTACGTTATCCTAATGGATAGTTTTGTGCTTAATTACAAACAAACACACAAATTGTTCACCACGGAGAATAAAACACTTCATTTTTGAAACTTATCAAACTTATGATTATGTTTTTATTATAACGTGCTAAACTACTCAAAGGGCTATCCGTATGATATCAATCACGTGGCACGAAATTTAGCATGTCAGTTCGGAAACTCGACACGAATCAACTGACCAATAAAAATAAACGGGAGGTTCTAGCGAATAAATGAACTTTACAAATAATGCAACTCTCTAGTAACTGTAACTTAGAAACTTAGTTATCAAAACCAAACATTCAGCCAGCTTGACTATCCTTGGCATTTTTAATCACAACGACCAATTATCAACAGAGATATAGCATCCTATAGCAGAGTTTTAAATATTTTTGAACTGGTGCCTCCAAAGAGAAACTACCATACGTTTCAAAATAACATTTTTCACGTAGTCAGTTTGAGTAGAAACGAGTTTTGATCACATATAATAGAATTAAATTTGCCATCAAAGAAGTGTGACATTTCGAATTTATACTAAAACCCGCCAAACCACGAACTAAATCCATCTTTAAAAATCTCGTAGTATGAGCAAAAGCATACCTGATTCTCTGAATCCAGTATAAAGGATTCTGAAAATGCCATCCAAAGCTTGTGATTGGGCAAAGTATCGAACGTGCAAGATGTTCTTTTCTGACCGCTGCGGTTCTGTTGCCGTTCCACAAAATCTGTCAAGCCTGTCGTCCACGCTGAGGCTATCACCGTAAATGTCGATGTAGTTAAGGTCACAGTTGTTTGGATGAGCAAGTTGATATTTTGGAAGGTCAGATACATCTACAAGGAAAGAAATAAAAGAAGGTGAAACTGTTTTCTTTTCCAGAGGACAGGTTGTCATAGTGACAAATGTACCTCATATCACAACTAAAGTTCTGTTCTATCAAGAATATTGTCATCCTCTACCAGCAGATATAAAACAATATTATATCAACTTTTACTATAAGGCAGTTGTGACCTGACGGATCTTTCAATGATTGATTTGATTTGTTTTGAATTTCCCACAAAGCTACACGAGAGCTATCTGCGTTAACCATCCATAATTTAGCAGTATAAGACTAGAGGGAAGGCGGCTAGTCATCACCACCCATGGCCAACTCTTGGACTACTCTTTTACCAACGAAAATAGGGATTGACCGTAACGTTACAACGTCTTTACGGCTGAAAAAACGAGCATGTTTGGTGAAACGGAGATTCAAACCCTCGACCCTCGGATTACGAGTCGAGTGCCTTAACCACCTGGCCATGCCGGGCCATCTTTCAAAGAAGACTCGCATTAAGGCAATTATGATTTCAAGGAGCACGTGACTAGCAAACTCACCGACACTCAAACCTCCAGTTATATTACTATAACAGATTTTAAAAAAACTTAGAAATAATTCTCGTTCACGAAGTGTAGTTTCACCTTTCTTTTGGGTTCCAAGAATTGAATAATACCTTAATACGGTAAGGATTTGGGAAATATTCGTCAAACCTGCAGCTGGTAGGAATAAACAATAATGCACATCGGCTATAGATATTCGTTTAAAATTACTGTAGGCTGGATCAAATGTTATAGTAATACAGAAATAATTGGAGATATTTATTTAAGATACGGCAAGCTGAAGAAAACACTTTCATACAACGGTAATGATTGTGGTTATAAATCTACAATTCGTCAGGTTGACTACACAATAGACAAGTCTGAGGACATATCGCAACATGTCAGTCGTTGAGGACGTAGGTATAAACTGAGGCAAATTGGATTGAACTATCCAATAGGATAAGAGTTAGAATGAGGCAGACTGCAGCAAATTATATCATGACATTGGGATTATGGATCTACACTGTAGAAGGTTGGACTAAACAATACCGTAGTACAGAAAGTATTGAAGCAGCTTTTTTATATTATAACCAACAGGTATAACATTATTAAACTTTAATATTACTAATTTACTGTCAAGAAATCAATAGTTATATGGATAAGTTGACCAATCCAATAAAGTGTGACAAATTTCCTTTGAATCAATAATAAAGACATTCTTTAGATTATCTGGTTTAATGAATCCTTCTTAAGCCAATAAGAATATTGTTCTTTATTTCACATCGTTTAGTAAACTTTTAAAAATTAATACAAAATCAGCGCTATATATCACCTAACTCAATAAATCTTTGAACCAATAAAGAAAAACGTCTTGTTATATTACCCAGTTAAATCAACTTATATTTGAGCCAATAAGGAATTAGCCTTATACATTATTCACTTTAACAAACTTGTCTGAACCAATAAGAAAACAGCTATATACATTACTTATTTAATTAAATATTTCTTCTTGAACTAGTAAGAAACAGTTTTTTAAACTGTGGTTTTAGTGTATCAATGTTCTGAAATACGAGTTGTGTTTTGTATAAATTCAAAAGAGAAAATATATCTGTAGAATCTCTATCATTATAATGATATATATTTAGAAAAAACAATCAAACTAATCGGAAATGAAATCAACAGTTACGACACGTGTTTAGCTAATTAAACTGTTTACTCATACAATTAAGACTGATTCAAACGACGTACATTAGATTGCTCAGTTACCATTAAAAATAATGACATCATTGTAGGCCAAGTGTTTAATTATTATCATCAGTAGCCATAACAACATGCCTTAAGTGTTTACCTATTCTATTATCACTGATCAAAACAACATACGTCAAATGTTTTTATATGTATCACTAACACTGATCACGACATTGAATGTGATGGTGCTTACCTATGTATTAGTAATCTAATAAATTTTAAAATAAGCATTTGCTGCTTTCAATATTTAATTACCTAACATGCATGTACAACTGAATATATCGGATGTACAAATGATGAGAATCCTTTATATTAATCAAGTATGGATATTGTTACGTATTGTAATTAATCTCAGGCAAGTATCGATTTATTATGTTACGTGCGTTCCGTATTACGATTTCAAACAGCCGGAAATTTTAATTTAGAAGTTAATTAAATGTTAATATATGTCATATTTATGATATTTGCCAACACGATTGATATGAAATTTTCTTTCTTAACACAAATGTATTTTGACGTACAATCAACTATACAATCTATACCAACGGTTGTTACAAATACTTATTATAAATATTAATGTATTTATAAGAGTTTTACAAACTTACAAACTATACTAAGTCTTCTGGTCTAGAGCTGGATATTTTATCGACGATCCAGGTTCAAATTAGTTCTGAGTTGATATTGTTACATTTCGCTTAAGTTTGCATTGTCTTTTCTTGGCTGGTCTCATACCGCTTAAAGGCTTACTTTTCACTAGCGAAGATATTTAATGTCCTTGTAAAATACCAACGTCCGAAGTTAATTCACTGAAGTTGAATGCTTTTAATGTTCAAAATTCTGCAGTTTTAATTAACAGGTGTTAACTGAGGCTAATATATATAGTGTACTGACTGAAGCTAGCCAAAAAATATTCTATTACTGTCTCTCAGCTAGCTTTTATACCACTCACGCGAGATTCTCGAACGTTCAACAATGTTCGAAGACACGTTAGTGTTTTCGTAGACCACATATTGTTGATTCTTGCTCTCGATAATCCTTTACAAATTTAGAGAACAGGCGTGACTTGTTCAGCAATATACGTCACATGCATTAAATTGAAATAAACATAGGTATTAAAATAAATGTATAAGACTAAATCCGTTGAAGTAGATTTCAACGACCGAGGTATAATGTAAAGAGACGTTTACATTCCTGTTTGGATACTTTGTGATGAAGATTCCAACTTAGATACACCTTAATCACTCAGATGGAATGTAAACAAACGTTTAGCATCGAGTTCAGATAGATGTAAATACATCAGATAGAATGTAAAGTAACGTTTACTACTCAGTTTAGATACATCTCAATGACTAAAATTCAATCTAAAGAAAATTTTAGCTTCTAGCTTAGAACCATGTAAGTGACTTAGGTACAATTTAGAGAAACACTTACCTTCCATTTTGGATACACTTCAATAATCCACGTACAGTCCAAAGAAACATTCCAATTTAAAGAATAGTTGAACATTTTTGGAGTTATGTCTTGATTACTGATGAACCCATCTGATCCATTCTTGTAGAAAATGCACTCTGTGAGATTAAAAAATATATAATTTAATAAAACGCCCAAGACAATTTTGAAAACATATATTTTATTTCAGGATCTTTCTACATCCAATTCATCTAAATTATTCCAAAACATTTTTATAACTATACATTGTTTTCGTCTCCATATTCGAACTAGTTGCTTTTTTTTATTATTTTCTTTCCTGTAATAACATTCCTATAAACTAAATATATTAATTTTTTTTTACTAAAGTTTGTTGGAAAACAATCCATGCATCATTTCTTATCATTTGATATATTTTACTTTGATAAATTTCTTAGGATTCCGGTGCATTCCAAACACATTTTCTTTCAAGTCGAAGATTTATAAATAGGATCGATTGAGGCTTTTTTGAACAAATTGTACGACATACTTACAAAGAAATATCACCTGACGTCAAGAGAAATACAAGATTTAATATTACAAACTTGTCCAACAACAACAACAAAAAAAGTCACCACTCACCTTAGAATGAGTTAAGTAATTAATGAATACATCTACGTTTTTTATTTGTATTTACTTATGAAAATAAATACCTATATGTTACGAAGATAGAAGGACGAATTTGAAGTTGTCACTTAAATACAGCAAAGTCAATCCATAGAAATATAATTGAAATCTTATATTTTCCGCTAAATGGCAAGGTAAGAGATAGATAACAGAAGCTGAGAAAAAAACAAAACAAGAGAAAACTAACTGTATAATTTCAGTTTGGTACATGACCAGTGTAAGAGAATTAAACAATGTTCCTTCGAATGTTCTCGCTCTGAATTTTAGAGAATCTCTTCAGCAGAATTTCCTTGATGCATTTCACAAAATCGTGATATACTTTATTTACTGAGAACATGTGTTAGATTAGATGTTAGGCTTAGCTCTAGCTCTTCTAATGTGATTGTGATTAAAGCTCTCACTAGAGTAAAACTTCTGTTGCATATTTTTCATACAAATTCTTAAATGCATGAGGTAAACACGTTTCGTTAAGACGTTATTTTATTGTATCAGTTCTTAAAATGCTTATAACGCTTGACTGTGTGAGTTTTTATAAGTTAGATGCAACACTTCACTTTGTGACGTTTCACCAGACAGGTATAACACTTGAATGGGTGAAGCATTGAAAACAGGTACAACACTTAATTATGTGAAACGTTACAAACCATATACAGTACATGACTGTGTGAAGCATTACAAACCAGCTAGGACACTTGACTATGTGAAGCATTACAAACCAGCTAGGACACTCGACTGTGTGAAGCATTACAAACCAACTAGGACACTCGACTATGTGAAGCATTACAAATCAGCTAGGACACTCGACTATGTGAAGTATTACAAACCAGCTAGGACACTCGACTATGTGAAGCATTACAAACCAGCTAGGACACTCGACTATGTGAAACATTACAAACCAGCTATGACACTTGACTATGTGAAGCATTACAAACCAGCTAGGACACTCGACTATGTGAAGCATTACAAACCAGCTAGGACACTTGACTTTGTGAAGCATTACAAACCAGCTAGGACACTCAACTATGTGAAGCATTACAAACCAGCTAGGACACTCGACTATGTGAAGCATTACAAACCAGCTAGGACACTTGACTATGTGAAGCATTACAACTGAGATCAACAGATCGCTGTGTTAAACATTACAAATTAGACAAAACACGTGACTGTGTGAACCATTAGAAACCAGGTACATTATTTGGTTGTGTGAATCTTTATAAACTAGAAAAATAAGTTTGGATCCTCTATAATATGTGAAAACATACTAACTCGCTACTACCGAGACTATAAAGATAATTTTTGTTTGTTTGCTTCTGAATTTTACGTAAACTTACACGAGAGCTATCTGCGCTAGCCCTCTCTAATTTAGCAGTGTAACACTAGAGGGAAGGCAACTAGTCATCACCATCCATCGCCAACTCTTGGGCTACTCTTTTACCATGAATAGTGGGATTGACCGACACATTATAACGCCCCCATGGCTGAAAGGGCAAACATGTTTTGTGTGACGGAGATTTAAACTCGAGACCCCGAGATTATGAGTCGAGCTTTCTTACCACTTGGCCATGCTGGGCCTTAAAGATAAATTAAATCTCTTTTTGTTTCTTTTGTTTAGTATGATATTATCTGTATTAATATTTTCAAACTTTAAGTAAGTTATTTTTCTCTTATTCTTTTGTATGGGGAAATGTCGAGATATATTTTAGTTGGTAGAAAACACCAGATAAAACATTGTTATTGTAATGTATCAGTGGATATAAAACAATACTACATCTATAAGAGCATTTAGTAAGATTATATGGAATATCATAAACAGACATATTAATCTTGCAACAATCTTGTTAAGAAACTAAACTCATTTCCGAAGCGTAACTTACCTTCTACAGGTGGTCGGTGAAAATCTGTAAAAGAAAGTCATTTGGAAAGTTATTGAAATGGTAAAATATCTTTAGGTCACTCAAAACTACGATATTACAACGAACCACATTCCTCTTTAAATTATTTACTAATAATAACATTTTTCCTCCACTAATTCTAATCCATCACAGCGCTGCAAAGGTAATTATTTCGGATGGCTATTAATTGTAGAATTGAGACACTGAATTCTTAGCAATTCCATTCCGTGTTTCCAGAAAGAAAATAAAAACGTATATTAAATCATTTAAAGTATTTCTTAGACTGAAAATCACTGATCTCATATGAAATGTCAAATCTGGCGAAATGCAAATTTTGAACGATAGTAATCACTATATAATCTGGTAAAATCAAATGTTTTGGTTCACCCAGTAGATCAGTATTTTGCAATACGTTACAAACATTCAGGTTGATGTTATAAGGATGTCTCAAAGGCATGGCGACATAAGTACAAACCGAGTGTTATTCAACGCACGGGGAATTAGATTTGAAGTTAATTTCCGAAATGACCAATAAAATGAAGTATGTCATAGCTTACTGGTTGTTTTGTAAAGATAAAAAAACAACAACATTAAGCCAAACTACAGGAAACAAGCTCACTGTTCTCAAGAGATTTTCTCCCGTCTATATCCATAGAGCGGAGGAATATTTTAGAAAAACAATTTCAATCAAACGACATTCTTCGTGGTTAAACTAGCTAAGCCTAACACTAGCACCATGACTTACTTTCTATCGAGATAAATTGATATACAGCTCTAAAACCGCTGTATTCTATACTATCATCAGATGAGAACTTCAACCAAAGATGGCTATCAGAAGATCGAGTGAGTGGTGGAAAGGCGGCGCCGCAGTAGCGTCCAAGCAGATCAGAATATCCATAGGGACCGTCTCGGATTATTAAATAGTCATAGTCACAGTTGCTGGCCTCTTCGAGATGGAAGCTGTCTCTAAAGTCAAGTTCTATGTAATATCCATAAGGAGCTAGTTATGAAATATAAAATAAAATCATAAATTAATATTTCTTCTTATAAAATGTCTTGGAAATCACATAAAGTGGAAAAGGGGGGGGAAAAAAAGCCATTAGTCCGGAATTCAGAAACTTGAAAAGTTTTGGATTTTTGGATGATTGGTCATCTTTGTATGGGTAAAGATTTATTCCCGAAGGAAGAAAGGACAAAGTTTAACGAATTATTGAGTTTGGCATTATTATGAAGTATCATTTTAAGTAATTATGTCATACCACATACAACTGGATGTAAAATGTGTTTCAGCTTTAGGCTAAAAGCAAAAGAAAGATTTCTGTGAGTTAAAAAAATGGCTCCATAATTAATAAGTTCGTTGTTAGTGTCTAAACTTCAAGCTACATAAATTTATATTATCACTGAAATCCTTCACAACTTTTGGGGTACTGATCCATTAAAACATTACATTGATCTAAACTGCTTTGCCAGTAACGAAATAGTAAATGAAACATAAAAAATCCCTCTACGTCGTGAGAGTTTGACTGAAATTAATGTTTGGTTTGGATTGAATTTTGCACAATGCTGCACGAGGGCTATCTGCGTTAGCCATCTCAAATTTAACAGGGTAAGATAGAGGGAAGGCAATTAGTCATCACCACCCATCGCCAACTCTTGGACTACTCTTTTACCAAATAATAATGGGATTAACTATCATATTATAACACCCCCACAGCTAAAAGGGCGAGCATGTTTGGTGTGATTGGGATTAGAACCCGGGACTCTTACATTACGAGTCGAGTGCCTTAACCACCTGGCCATGCCGGGCCAAAATTAATATTTAATATTGTTATATTGCTATCAAGTACTAGGCTGCACAATGAGCTATCTGTACTCTGCTAACTGCGAGTAAGAAAACCTGGTTTCTAGCGTTGTAAGTCGGCAGACTTACCGTTGTGCCACCTTGGGACAATTTTCAAGAATAAATCATGAAGAGAGAGAAAAAACATAAGAATGTCAGCCAATTTTTAATGTTTTTCATTCTTATGTTTTCACATTTTCTCTTAAATGTGTAAAATGCAATTAATTAATAAAGGCAATTTTGTTAGAAATATATAAATTTGTGTTTTATTTTCCTTACGGCAGAATTTGAAAGGAATCAATGTGCTAAAAAATGAAAAATATTGAACAAAAACAGATTGAAACCAAGGCATAAACTTAAACCACTGGGTAATCTTTAGAAATATGGTATCATTAGTTGCATTATTTTCCAGGGAGAAACTGGTTAGAGTCTGCAAAAATAAAGAACACTTTATTACAGAAAGATGGTTGATTTATTTCTGTCCGTATGACCTAACATGGTCAGGAGTTTAAGGCACTCGTATCTAATCCGAAGGTCGCGGGTTCGAATCCCTGTCACACCAAATATGTTAACCTTTTCAGTCGCGGGGCGTTATAATGTGACGGTCAATCCCACTATTCGTTGGTAAAAGAGTAGCTTAAGAGTTGGCGATGGGTGGTGATGACTAGCTGCCTTCTCACTAGCCTTACACTGCTACATTAGGGACCGCTAGCGAAAATAGCCCTCGAGTAGCTTTGCGCGAAATTCAAAACAAACGAAAACGAAACTACGAAGTATAAGTGAACGACAAATAAAAACGTTAAACATAACAATCGTATTCGAAGTTAAACTTTAGACGGAACAAAATGTACTTTAAATTAAACACTTTAAACCTCTATGTCAGGATAACGACTCTGTATCTATAACTTCCGCTGACTGCCTAAAACGAAACGGTGTAAAACCAAACTTCCGATAACTGTGTAAAACAAAACTTCCGCTAACTGTCTAAAACGAAACGGTGTGAAACCCAAACCTCCGCTAACTGTCTAAAACGAAACGGTGTAAACCAAACTTCCGCTAATTGTCTAAAACGAAACGGTGTAAAACCAAACTTCTGCCGACTGTCTAAAACGAAACGGTGTAAAACCAAACTTCCGCTAACTATGTAAAACGAAACGGTGTAAACCAAACTTCCGCTAACTATCTAAAACGAAACGGTGTAAAAACCAAGCATTGATTTATTGCAGAACAAAGAACTGTTCTGATACTTTCAGAGAGCTTTCAACAATTCAAATATGAAGTTAAGCTGAAACTAGGAAGCGAAAATAAAAACACTTTAAATAAAAAGGGTGAAATTCAAAGACCATCTTTGAACACCAGAAGACGACACTCGAAAATAATAAAACCTGAAATAGTGAAGATCTGTCTAGAAATTAATTATTAATTAATTAATTATTTCTTCGCGTATAATGCAAGTGCTTCCCAGCGATTGTGCTTCTCAAAATAAAAGCTGTTGAAAGCACAGTAACAGAAACAACTCTTTTTCTCTAAGTTCTCGCCGTACTCACGTGACTAAGGGCCGTTAGTTAATCAGTTATTACGGGAGGCAAGGCTAACAAGGCACCGTCGTATTTACAACGAGAAATGACCAGTGTTGTTATATGTAAAATAGTTCGTTCTTGAGCGGCGTTCTGAATGTACTGTGTCCATTCAACAAACTTTTTGGATAAAGTTTTGAGCTTCTTGCACCAAGCTCCGATCAAGATCTGTTGTCGCAACTCGAAACGTCGTTTAAATAACTTTATAAACAGGTGCAGTCATGAATAACGCTTTTCATGACTTTTCTGTGTTTAAAACTTATCTCAGGGAAGAACGTATATCATACCACAGTAATATTTTCCGATGGGTGACGTTTGATGTCTTTGATGGCTAATCCACCTCCGTGAACAATTAATAGCGTGACAATGATATAAGTTAAAGAAAAATCAAATAAGGCTAGATTTTCAATCTCTCTTTAAAATTTATGTCGATTCTAGTTTGAAGTTTAAAAGTCTTTAAAAACTTACTCATCGGACAAAAGCTCTTGTCAAAATGTAATAGCAATGTTAACAATGCAATTAACATTGTAGAAGCACAAACGAAATTGAAAACACAACAGAAATAAAAGTACAACTAACATGGCTGATATACCATTTTTATGAGGGATAGTTAATAATAGTTTTATGTAATGCAAAACACTCTTTAACCACAAAATACAACAAATACAAAAACGAACCTTTTAGTATATTTCCAGAAAACTATGAAAAAGTGTCTTTAGATAAAGAAAAGCTTACTAATGATATAAAAAATAAATGTCCCCTTTAGAAGGGAATTATTAATCAAGAAATCAGAGTAATAAGAAACCTTTTAAATAAAAATAGAAAAAAACCTACCTTATGACATGAAATGAATATACAAAATAAAGACCTTAAAATCTTACTAAAATAAATAGCTTAAAACAGTATATACAAAACTATAGAGTTCTTTATTATGAATATACATATATACACCAGAGCTCAGCTGCAACACAAAACAAAAACAAAAACATTTTTAGCAGAAATATTAATCAAAGTAAAAATGGAAATCACTCGAATACTGTTACTTTGGATTATGTGGGGTTTTGTGTATTGTTGTACGATTTTCAAGGAATAAAAACTAAGCTAAACTGTGGAATTGTTGCCACGTACGAGTGGTAATGGTATAAATTCACGATCTGTCTAATGTCTTACCCATATATATATATATACTGTTTCAGCAATAAGTTCCATGAAAATATTAAGGCATACGTTGTAGTCTATTCTTTTACCACTTGCACAGCGAAAGTACTTCAATCTGACTATAGTTTGATGATTCAATCATCTTACAATCTGTAACTCTGTTTTCTGGAACAATTAACTTTGTCAAGCTATCTTGGTTGTTACCATCTGCCCATAATATACAAGTTGAAAAGTTTGATAAATCACAAAAAGAGGATCATTTTGTTGTCTGGAGTTTCTGAATTTTTAATCTCTCTCTATGACTTGTTGCAGCGATTAAGGTTTAATTTGCAACTTTAAAAGAATGATCCACAACCAGCTGGTTGAAAACAGTATAACCAGAAAGGCTAAAGGTTTAATGTTATGTGCTCAAAGTCAAGATCAGTAAATACAGGGTCAAATAAACTGCAAATGGTCAGAAAATGGAATCAAAAGTGTGAATTAACTTTTTAAGAAAATGGTAATAAAGATTCTCTGTCCTAAAGGTGTCAAGATGACCACAATGGTCAAGCGACAGGTGTATATTCGCACGTCTACCCACGTGTATCCTGCCTGTATAAGAGAATTTCTACCACGTGAGAACGGCCTGGTTAGCATAGGCATCTTCAGATCTCGTGCTTGTTCTAAATTTACTTGCACCATATAAGGTTGTCATTGGGGTGTTACGCAGCTATTATAGAATCCAGACACATCTACTCCAATATAAAATAGAGCCTAGGTCTGATAGGTAAGCAATGACGGAGAGGTGAGTTTTAGATTTCCACACTAATAACTAAAAGAAATCTAATACAGAACCGGTGCTAACCTAATATTTTAATATAAGTAATTTTACAACCATCATTGTGTCTCCATTTTGACACCTGCTAGATAGAAGTTTGGTACAAAGTAGAGGAGCTACGAAGGTGTTAGGTGTTGTATTGAAGTAATGTTAAGAACATATTCAGAAAACTTTACCAATTTTTCAACACTCCAAACTTCATGACTAAAACTGTTCAAAGGTAATAAAAGAAAACGTTTGGTATAGTAGCATGCTACAGTTTAAAAAATTTAATTTTCCACGGATAATTTTAACTATTCATTTAGATTTAAATTTGAACACGTTGAAGTGTTTTTGGTCAGCACTTGTGAAACAATAAATTAAGTTAGATTTACCTGTAAACATAGTATGAGTCCAGCCATTACTCACATTTCTTTTCGTAGTATTCACTACCTGTTGGATATTTAAATTCCTTTTTTGTTTGCGTTTTTGATTTTTGCACAAACCTACTCGAAGGCTACCTGCAGTAGCCATTCCTAATTTGGAAGTGATATACATGAAGGAAGGCTGGCAAGCACCGTCAACCCTTTGACTAATGTTTAATAAAAATCAAAAGTGAATGTCGTACTATATTGTCCCCATGACATTCTTGACAATTTATGATATGATGATTATAAGGGAATAATTACTGTCACGATCAAATCAAGAACAGACTTCCCTGATCATACCCTTGACAATTGTTGTTATGATCAAGTTACAAAGTGCATAATTAAATTATACTTTGAATGGTTGCTGTCATGGCGAAGTCAAGAACTGGCTAAAAAATCACGGGGTTACATTTATCATTCACTTAATATTGCAGAATATCATGATAATTAAGGTTCTGCGCCCTCTATATGAGAGAACAAAGGTCAAGCTCAATCGTTGTCAGTGGATTTATGTAAAAACTTTCTGTCCAATATTGGCCGCTAGTACATTTAATATAGACCTTACTGTTCAGAATTTGTCGCTGATGTATTTACTTTAGACTTTCTTGTCCAAAATGTGTCGTTGGTATATTAACTTTACCCCTTCCTCTTCAATGATGGTTGTCATTATAGATCCATGCTCTTTCTGGTTAGTGATAGTTATCAAAATTTTTATAAAATAATTTATTAGTCGCTACTAACTGTCGCTATATTTATGTTTGACTTTCCCGATCAATAACTGATGTATTTATTTTCAACCTCTCTGATCAATATTGACCCCTAACATAGTTACCTTTGGTCTTCGTGTTTAGTACAAATAGACAGGTATTTCTGTATAAACTGGCTCATATGTGTTTATACTGTTTTGGTAAATATTCTTTGACTCGAAGCTCACCTTCTATTTGCTTGATGCATTCTGTGTTATTTGGATATCTCTTAGGAAAACGAGGTGAATAAAACTCCATTCTCTCTGGATTTCCAACAGTGAAGTTGAAACACGCGATCGCTTGGTCAGTTTTATTCATCTGAGTAGCTCGAAACCCTAGAACATCTTTGGCTGAAAAAGAGCAAAAAAAAACAAAAAACAACAACACACACATGAAAGATTCTGTTAGATTGAACGCAATTCTTCGATGTAAGATGTTAGAAAATGATCGTTAGATTGAACGCAATTCTTCGATGTAAGATGTTAGAAAATGATCGTTAGATTGAACGCAATTCTTCGATGTAAGATGTTAGAAAATGATCCCAGACTAAAATTATCTGATGCACACAAATTCTTGACCACTTACTTACTGACAGTCTAGTCTTTTATATCCAGAGCAATTAATATCACGATCAGACTAAGCGCTGGCTTTCCCAGTCTTAATTTTAGCGCTCACTGTCGCGATCAAGTTACGAACTGGCTAAAAAAAATATGTGATGGCATTTATAATGTATATAATATTGTAGACATCATGACAGCTAAGGTACTGCGTCTCCTAACTGGAAATAATGTACATGCTCAATTTAATTTCATCTCAAGAATTAAAAAAAAAACAATGTTTGTTTGTTTTGAATTTTGCGCAAAGCTGCACGAGGGCTATCTGCGCTAGCCGTCCCAAATTTAGCAGGGTAAGACTAGAGGGTAGGCAGCTAGTCATCTCCACCCACCGCCAACTCTTGGGTTACTCTTTTACCAACGAATAGTGGGATTGACCGTAACATTATAACGCCACAACAGCTAAAAGAGCAAGCATGTTCGGTGTGACGGAGATTCGAAGCCGCGACCCTTAGATTACGAGTTGAGCGTCTTAACCACCTGGCCATTTTCGGGTCTATGAGTCTCTACTTGACTCATCTATCTAATTTTTCTAAGGTTGCCTCCCCCTCCGGTGTGAGAGCGGTAAGTTTACAGACTTACAACGCTTAAATAAAAAGTTCGATTCTCGCCGGTGAACTCAGCAGATAGCCCAACATGGCTTTCTTATATACATGTTTTAAAATTTGTTTTTCTCTTTGTATTTATTACAATCATCACACATTGGTTGTTTGTAGTTCAATGTGTCTGGCTCGGCATGGCCAGATGGTTAAAACACTCGACTCGTAATCCGTAGGTTGCAGGATCGAATCCTCGTCAAACCAAACATGGTTGCCCTTTCAGCGGTGGGAGCGTTATAATGTGACGGTCAATCTTCGTTGGTAGAAGAGTAGCCTAAGATTTGGCAGTGGGTGGTGATGACTAGCTGCCTTTCCTCTAGTCTTACATTGCTAAATTAGGGACGGCTAGCACAGATCTCGTGCAGCTTTGCGCGAAATTCAACGTCCATTACATTCTGCTTGTTCTCAATAACGTATTCTTTCTCTTGTACTTCTTATTAGTATTATATGCCAGTCCTCATTGCAACCTGTCAATACCCCCCTAAAGTCCTTTTGTTCTCACCGGTCTGCTTGTTTTCACTTGTCTTTTTACGTTTACCAACATCTGTTTACGTTTTGGCTACTGTTTGTCTAATGTCGCTAAAATCTGCTTTTTTCACTACAGTATTTTTGCGTTCATTAACATCTGTTTTTCTACTGTTTCCATTACAAAGTGTTAATCGTTACTAAAGTTAGTTGTACTAATTACAAATTGTTTGTTTTCATTACAGTCAATCTGTTTTCACTAAAGACAATTTGTTCTCAGTAAAATGTGTATGTTTACTTTGCACTCTGCTATTTTTACTACAGTGTGTCTACTGTCACTATATTCTGCTTCAACTCACCACTGCTTAATTGTTTTCATTACAGTCAATGTACTTCAAGTAAAAACTCTTTGTTTTAACAAAAGTATACTTGTTTTTCTTGTGTCCTGCATTTCTCACTGCAGTTTATCCAACGACTTTAAAATCCGCTTGTTCTCGCTACAGTTTGTTTACTTTCACCATGGACAATTTGTTCTCATCAAAGTTTGCTTGGTTTACTACAGTCTGTACTTCCGTTGTTTGTTCTCATTACAACTCGTCTGATTGTTTGTTTTGTTCTTAAATTTCGCGCAAAGCTACTCGAGGGCTATTTGCGCTAGCCGTCCCTAATTTAGCAGTGTAAGACTAGAAGTAAGGCAGCTAGTCATCACTACCCACCGCCAACTCTTGGGCTACTCTTTTACCAACGAATATTGGGATTAACTGTCACATTATAACGCCCACGCCGCTGAAAGGACGAGCCAAGTATGTTTCGTGTGACGGGGATTCGAACCCGCAACCTTTGGATTACGAGTCGAGTGCCTTAACCACCTGGCCATGCCGGGCCCACCTCGTTTGATTTCATTAAAGCCTGTTTACGCTCACTGTACTCTGCGTGTTGTAAACTTTTCAAAAGGTTTGTTTCGAATAATATCAGAATGTAACAATAAGAACACTTCACACTTTCAATGGAAAAATGTGCTGTTTACTAAACAAAAATTGAGTTGGTCAAAACTATTGACTAAAGTAGTTTATTCTATTTCGTTTCACAGTGTGTTCTGTTCTACATCTTCAACTTTCCAATATTTTAGTGGTGACAAATATATGACTCATAATAATCCCTATATTAGCAGCGACATCTTTAGGTTATGGCTAATCGTTATTCTCTTAATTAATTGCAGTTGTTAGGCTATGAATGATCTGTATGTTCTCTATTAAAATTAGATTTTCTAGGCTATTATTAATAATTGCGTTCTTTTCTAAAATTAGAAACTATTAGTTATAAATAATATGTACATTTTTATATTAACATTAATATCTCCAGGTTATGACTACTACCTTTGTTGTAAATTAACAATAGGTTCTATAAATTATAAGGAATATGCTCGTTCTATACTAACATTGGAGTTTCTATGTTAAGACTAATCTTCACGTTCTGTATATTAACATTGGAGTTTCTATAAATTATAAGGAATATGCTCGTTCTATACTAACATTGGAGTTTCTATGTTAAGACTAATCTTCACGTTCTGTATATTAACATTGGAGTTTCTATGTTAAGACTAATCTTCACGTTCTGTATATTAACATTGGAGTTTCTATGTTAAGACTAATCTTCATGTTCTGTATTAACATTGGAGTTTCTATGTTAAGACTAATCTTCACGTCCTGTATTAACATTGGAGTTTCTATGTTAAGACTAATCTTCACGTTCTGTATATTAACATTGGAGTTTCTATGTTAAGACTAATCTTCATGTTCTGTATTAACATTGGAGTTTCTATGTTAAGACTAATCTTCACGTCCTGTATTAACATTGGAGTTTCTATGTTAAGACTAATCTTCACGTTCTGTATATTAACATTGGAGTTTCTATGTTAAGACTAATCTTCACGTTCTGTATATTAACATTAGAGTTTCTATGTTAAAACTAATCTTCACGTTCTGTATATTAACATTGGAGTTTCTATGTTAAGACTAATCTTCACGTTCTGTATATTAACATTGGAGTTTCTATGTTAAAACTAATCTTCACGTTCTGTATATTAACATTGGAGTTTCTATGTTAAAACTAATCTTCACGTTCTGTATATTAACATTGGAGTTTCTATGTTAAGACTAATCTTCACGTTCTGTATATTAACATTGGAGTTTCTATGTTAAGACTAATCTTCACGTTCTGTATATTAACATTGGAGTTTCTATGTTAAGACTAATCTTCACGTTCTGTATATTAACATTAGAGTTTCTATGTTAAGACTAATCTTCATGTTCTGTATTAACATTGGAGTTTCTATGTTAAGACTAATCTTCACGTCCTGTATTAACATTGGAGTTTCTATGTTAAGACTAATCTTCACGTTCTGTATATTAACATTGGAGTTTCTATGTTAAGACTAATCTTCATGTTCTGTATTAACATTGGAGTTTCTATGTTAAGACTAATCTTCACGTCCTGTATTAACATTGGAGTTTCTATGTTAAGACTAATCTTCACGTTCTGTATATTAACATTGGAGTTTCTATGTTAAGACTAATCTTCATGTTCTGTATTAACATTAGAGTTTCTATGTTAAGACTAATCTTCACGTTCTGTATATTAACATTGGAGTTTCTATGTTAAGACTAATCTTCACGTTCTGTATATTAACATTGGAGTTTCTATGTTAAAACTAATCTTCACGTTCTGTATATTAACATTGGAGTTTCTATGTTAAGACTAATCTTCACGTTCTGTATATTAACATTGGAGTTTCTATGTTAAGACTAATCTTCACGTTCTGTATATTAACATTGGAGTTTCTATGTTAAAACTAATCTTCACGTTCTGTATATTAACATTGGAGTTTCTATGTTAAGACTAATCTTCACGTTCTGTATATTAACATTGGAGTTTCTATGTTAAGACTAATCTTCACGTTCTGTATATTAACATTGGAGTTTCTATGTTAAGACTAATCTTCACGTTCTGTATATTAACATTGGAGTTTCTATGTTAAGACTAATCTTCATGTTCTGTATTAACATTAGAGTTTCTATGTTAAGACTAATCTTCACGTTCTGTATATTAACATTGGAGTTTCTATGTTAAGACTAATCTTCACGTCCTGTATTAACATTAGAGTTTCTATGTTAAGACTAATCTTCACGTTCTGTATATTAACATTGAAGTTTCTATGTTAAGACTAATCTTCACGTCCTGTATTAATGTTGGAGTTTCTGTGTTAAGACTAATCTTCATGTTCTGTATTAACATTAGAGTTTCTGTGTTAAGACTAATCTTCACGTCCTGTATTAACATTGGAGTTTCTATTTTAAGACTAATATTCATGTTCTGTATTAACATTGGAGTTTCCAGGTTAAGTTTAATCTTAATTTTCTGTACTGACATTATAATTTCTATGTTGTGATTAGTTATATAGTGATTAGTGCTATAATAACATTAGAGTCTCTAAGTTATGAATAATAATAATCGTATCTATAATGCATTGAAATCTATAACTGACTGCTAATCATTACGTTCTATATCGATATATATGTTTATAAATTATGACGCTGTATTTGAAAACTGAAATCTTGTTTTTTTGAGACTACTACAACCCAGACAAACCGCTAATAACTAAGTGATCTGAGACTACTACAACCCAGACAAACCGCTAATAACTAAGTGATCTGAGACTACTACAACCTAGGCAAACCGCTAATAACTAAGTGATCTGAGACTACTACAACCCAGACAAACCGCTAATAACTAGACTTTTCTTCGAAGTGGATTCCGCTAATAACTAGACTTTTCTTCGAGGTGGATTCCGTTAATATTTTCTTTATTTGTTTGGAATTGAGCAAAAAGAAACACAATGAGCGATCTGCGCTCTGTCCACCACGCGTATCGAAACCCGGTTTCTAGTGGTGTGAGTCCGCAGATATACCGCTGTGCCACTGAAGGCTCTATTAATAGTCGCTGTTGTCAATTTTAGCTTTAACGTCTTACTTGCTGTCAGGTATATGATATGTAAAAGTTTTTCTTCAGAAACTTTAATATAATACTCCTCAAGGTTACAATTAGTAGTTTTAGAAGTAATATCAAACTTTACAACTAGATATTTATCTTTATTTTTGTTGGTTTTTTTTTTCCATTAATGGTATTTTTCGTTAGCAACTCTATAAATGATTTTCAAGTAACTAAACTGTCAGCACTGAAGCTGTGTACTAATTATACTGACAATTTTTCGCGAAACGATAACACATGCCGCTTCGCCCTAAGACACTTCACGGTCGTGGTTCTAGCGCAATTTCCTGATGTGAGTGTTTATAAAAGGTTGAAAATGACTCGTATGGCAATATTGAACTTCCAGAAGCTCATGAAAAAGCTACTGAACAGTACTCCAGTTCGGAAATTCTGTACAGTGAGAAAGAAAGTCAGTTCTAATAACAGTTGTTATCACCTGATATCTGTTATTTAATCAGACTCTCCAAGTTTACGTAGATCACACATCGTTTGCAAAAAAGGAGTTCTTTTACACATTTTCATGTTACTACACATTCACACTTCATTTATTTTGTTGGATGATGTTTATCTAATTTGGTTAACTTCTCACAATTCATCACCAAGCCATGATAACGCTTTTCTCAAAATTTTCATATACAATTTTCCCGCATTTTTGGTACCTTATTGTACTCTTCATTTCAATTTATGGGTCACCTACAGCCCCCTCGAAACCATGACATAAGCCCGACTAATGTGTCTGACTTTAGTCAACATTCTGAAATTATAATATAATAATCTTATGATACAACCACCATCACCCTATAAACTGCGGAAGCAACTTTTTGGTAACAGCAGTCGAGCTAGGAACCATCGAGACACGTTAGCCACAATGTCCAGCATGAAGGTTTGTGTTTGTTTTGTTTTGAATTTCACGCAAAGCTACACGAGGGCTATCTGTGCTAGCCGTCCCTAATTTAGCAGTGTAAGACTAGAGAGAGGGCATTAAGTCAACAGCACCCACCGCCAACTCTTGGACTACTCTTTTACCAACGAAAAATGGGATTGACCGTCACATCGTAACTCCCCAACGGCTGAAAGGGTGAGTATGTTTGGTGTGACGAGGATTCGAACCCGCGACCCTTAGGTTATGATTCGAGTGCCTTAACCACCTGGCCATGCCGGGGCCTTAGCATGAAGGAGGCATTATTAACACTTAACTCTTCAATATATAGTTAAATATTGGTTAATTTCAGCTCTAGTGTAGTTTGTAAAGATTTTCTTCGACATTTCAAAAGCTACTCGCGACACAGAAAACTCACAGACAAGTTCATATTTGTTTATTTAATGTTTGCCAGAAAGAAAAGCTATTTGACATACGTCAGCTTGATTAATGACGCAATTTTAAAATTCATACGTTCATTTGCTTATTCCGTGTACTGAGTAGGTGTGGTCAAGTTAAAATGATGGAGGGGGTGTGGTGTTCTAGGTCTGCGTTGTAGTGTGACAAGATTTGGAAATTGTGAGTTGTGTGGGGCACACCAACGTAGGGTGAGGCTAGAGAGAAACTTCACTATCTGGGTTAGAAGACAAGCTATATTTTTTTGTAAGGATTTATAAGACGTATTGTACATTAAATAAGGTTTGTATTAATGAATCACTTAATGCGTAGAGTGACATTATGGTGCACTCCCACACTGATAATATACATGGAAGATATCAGCAGGGGTGAATGACCGATGCAAGAGATCACGACACCTTGTATGAAAAAATGCATATACAAGTGGGAAAAATATTAATAAAGTTGCAAGTATAGTAATAGGTGCAACAGAAAGTGAGAAAACAAGGTAAGAATAGACATAGTGTAATAAAAATGTCTCTGTACAACCTCAAAAGGGGTCGTATCCAACATCCTTCAGTGCTTGTATAGTTTTTCTCTGTTTGTGACATCATACACTTTATGAGCACATACAAAAGTATGCCTACTATTTTCCCCATTTTGATTAGACAGTAACAAATCCATGACGTCAGTACATAGAAATCTCTTAGGAGTTTTTTATCTATTTTAATCCACCTATATCTCTAAAGTTCGACACCCTGTCGTCTTGTTATGCAACTACAAAAACAAGAAGGACAAGTTGTGAACAATGATAATACATACAAATTATGGGTACACATGAATACCCGATTCTTATATATACATACAAATTATGGGTACGCATGAATACCCGATTCTTATATATACATACAAATTATGGGTACACGTGAATACCCGATTCTTATATACATACAAATTATGGGTACACATGAATACCCGATTCTTATATATACATACAAATTATGGGTACGCATGAATACCCGATTCTTATATATACATACAAATTATGGGTACACATGAATACCCGATTCTTATATACATACAAATTATGGGTACACATGAATACCCGATTCTTATATACATACAAATTATGGGTACACATGAATACCTGATTCTTATATACATACAAATTATGGGTACACATGAATACCCGATTCTTATATATATACAAATTATGGGTACACATGAATACCTGATTCTTATATACATACAAATTATGGGTACACATGAATACCCGATTCTTATATACACACAAATTATGGGTACACATGAATACCTGATTCTTATATACATACAAATTATGGGTACACATGAATACCCGATTCTTATATATATACAAATTATGGGTACACATGAATACCTGATTCTTATATACATACAAATTATGGGTACACATGAATACCCGATTCTTATATACATACAAATTATGGGTACACATGAATACCCGATTTTTATATACATACAAATTATGGGTACACATGAATACCCGATTTTTATATACATACAAATTATGGGTACACATGAATACCTGATTCTTATATACATACAAATTATGGGTACACATGAATACCCGATTCTTATATACATACAAATTATGGGTACACATGAATACCTGATTCTTATATACATACAAATTATGGGTACACATGAATACCCGATTCTTATATACATACAAATTATGGGTACACATGAATACATGATTCTTATATACATAAAAATTATGGGTACACATGAATACCTGATTCTTATACACATACAAATTATGGGTACACATGAATACCTGATTCTTATACACATACAAATTATGGGTACACATGAATACCTGATTCTTATATACATACAAATTATGGGTACACATGAATACCCGATTCTTATATACATACAAATTATGGGTACACATGAATACCTGATTCTTATATACATACAAATTATGGGTACACATGAATACCTGATTCTTATATACATACAAATTATGGGTATACATGAATACCCGATTCTTATATACATACAAATTATGGGTATACATGAATAACTGATTCTTTTGGTGTCGTATAAACACACTTTATAGTACATGTATTATATCCAATAATTCGATACACAGAAACTACAGTCATTGTATAGTAAGCATAACTAAGCTCTGCCCACCAGTGACACAGCGGTATGTCTGCGGACTCACACCACAGGTTGAACAGAGCAGAGATAGCCTATTGTGTAGCATTGTGCTTAATTATAAATAAACAAACAAACGAAGTTCTATAAGTTCAGTTCATCTCGTTTATTATATACAGGATATAAAATAATAAACGAAGTAGGCATGGACCGGATGTTATAAACACCCTCTTGTGAGGTTCTACAAATAAAGTTTTATCATATTTTACTCATTCTTACCTTGTTTCCTTACTTTTTGGTGAACCTATTCTTACACTTGTCCACCACTGGTGTAGCGGTAAGGCTACAGATTTATAATGCTAAAATAAGGGGTTCAATTCCCCTCGGTAGACTCAACAGAGAGCCTAATATGTCTTTGCTATAAGAAAACATACACACACATAAAAATATTCCACTTTGTAATAACAATGGAACAGCATATCGACCATAAACCATTCTTCTCATTAGAAACTTGCATAGAATCAGCAAGGGCAGGTTTATTTCAAACTCACTGTGACGTAATGCCACTCAAACCACCGACGTATATGCAAAGCTATCCAGTAGGTGGTGTTGTATTATACAACACGTGAAGAACACTTTTCAAAAATCAAGTAATTGAATGGATGGCTAACATCAATCCTTCAAAAAACAATCTAAACAAGATAGTAGGGAAGACGTTTGTATCATCCACACATAACAAGCACACAGTTTAGTAGTATGTTAAAAGCTAAAAATACGATAAATTAAACTCAATAGCAATTAAATAATTACATTATATTGTTATATGTTATTTCTTGCTTATGCTATTATGTAGGGATAATTCAATTGCCATCTTTATTGTCTCCTTTGCGCTCTTTTTAAAGAACCGAAATCTGCCATCCATATATTTACTTCCTTTTTTACAAAAGGTTTTCTTTACTTGTTTGTTTGTTGTTTTAATGCAGTGTTTCATTAAACATAGAAAGGTTGTATTTATAACAAAGTTCTAAATACAATGAGGTTGCAACGTAATATTTATTGCTTATCTATTATTGGCTACTAATTCCTGTTTCACCTGTCCTTAAACTATCTAAAGGGACAACAGATGTTTGTGAAAAAGCTAACTTCAAGGGGTAATGATAGCATAGTTTAAACTAGAATTGTGAGTTTTTTAAAAATTACTACTATTTATTAATAATACATATAAAAGCGGATCCTCCGTTTGAAACTATGTCACCTCAGTGAAATTGGTTGACACAGTTGTTTGTTTTTGGTTTTAAGTTATCATGTGATAAAGAAAGAACTGGAAAAAAAATCCAGAAATCCAAACTTTTGCTATGATATTTACAGACATTATCAGAACTTGTGACTCAGTCATTACATGGATATTGTTATAAAAGGAAACAATATACAGTATTGTAAGGTTCTGATGAATTGTCGATGAGATATTTAAAATAATATTTTGCTGAACAATCTGAACCATCCTTATATAGTATACTAATATACTGACTGCCTGATGAAGAACAATACGCTTTTGTAGCTTGTGAAACTGGAAAGTTAAGACTTTATTTATTTTCAAAATAAATTAAAAGAATTATAGATGCACTCAAAGTAAACAGGGTGAGAGTCATTCTCGAAATAATCAGACTTATGGTCAGTTTCTTGACTGACTATAGGCCTGTTTTTCTGTTTGAGGTTGTATATAGGCCTATTATGTGATGACGAGCAGCCCATTTGAAGTGAAAATGTATTTCAGGACGGCTTGTATGGGTATTAACACTTTTACCAAAATAAAGCAGAGAACAACCAGAGGTCACCTTTGTTAACCCGAAAATGACGTTAGGAGGTCGAAACGTTGTTCTCTACTTCAGTCTGGTAAAAGTGTTAATACCCACACCAGCCGTCCTGAGATACATTTGTTGGTCTATTTGTTAAATTCGAGGATGCTAGGCGAGGTTCTTCATTCAGAGATTGAAAGTACAAATTAAATATCATATGTATTTGTTTACTACACGCTAGAGACTGGCCAATAAAAACCAATTTAGTTCAGATAGACTTTGTAGGTTTTAACACGTTATTTTTAGCATTGAATTATACGAGAAGAACTATTTCAGAGTTTCTAATGCATTATTTACAACATTGAAGACCACACGGAAGACACTTCGTAGCTACCGATACTTCTTAGTTTTGTTGTTTACAACGTAATATTTGGAACATTGAAGGACTAGAGAAACTTACTTCAAAGTAATGACTTTATCATCACGAATTACTTCATAGTTTATGATCTGTTTGTCGTACGACGACGTAGTTCTTAGTTTTTAATGCGTTATTTATAACACTAAATAGTTACTTGCTATTTATAACATGCTATTCAAACCGTTAAATACCATTATTGAAATACTTTGTAACTTGTTATTAGCAACAATGAAACTTACAGGTTGAGTTACTTCTAATTCGTGACGTGTAATCTCTACGTTCATTACTGTTAGCTACTTCCTATTCATAGAATCTTGCTCGTAACTTTGAAAGCCGTAAGAGGTTTATAACGTTTTCTTTTTATTTGTGTTACTCGTTGGCTCACTGCAACAATAATTCCACCATACGACATTTCGGGATATTTACTGGACTTGGTGATAAGATTTAGTTCAATATTAGAGTAACTTATTAGAGATTTAGTTCGTAATAGGCATGACTTTCTTCAGGTCTATTTAACTATGAGGTAACAGCCAACCCTATGTGTAGATTTAGTTCTTTGCAAGGTAATAGGTGTAATTTCTGGAAACTGAGTTGAATACAACGTAACAGGCATAGATAGCTTTCTGGTTATTTAATTCAACATAAAATAAAAGACGTAGCTTCCTGGAGATTTAATTCAACATAAGATAACAGGCATAGCTTTCTGGAGATTTAATTCAGAATAAAATAACAGGCATAGCTGTTCTGGAGATTTAATTCAACATAAGATAACAGGCTCAGCTTTCTGGAGATTTAATTCAGCATAAGATAACAGGCGTAGTTTTCTAGAGATGTAATTCAGCATATGATAACAGGCATAGCTTTCTATAGATATAAATCTCTGTAAAGTATCAGGTTTAGTCTTTTTTCTGGCCCATTTCGTTTAATATACGATAAAATCTGTAACTTTCTGGAGATTTAAATCTATACAAATATTATGCGTAAGTTTTCACTGTTTAATTTAATACCAAATAAAAACTCTAACTTTTGGAACTTTAACGCAGCGGAAAGTGTAGCTCTACTTACATATTATTCAAGAGAATATCATAAAAGTAGTGTTTGAAAACTTAGCTCACTGAAAAGTGTACCTGTCTAGAGATTTAAATTAGTGCATGTTAAAAAACGAAAATAGAAATAGTGAAATTTCTAATCGTGTCGTAGGTGGTTTCACTAGAATAAAACAAAAATATTTCAACTCTCTATGATAAGCCTAACATTAGGCTTAACCTGAGGATCGTCAGTTACGATAAACGATTGTTTGCAACAATTAGTTATGTCTTTTAAAAGAAGATGTTATGTTCCCTTGTTTGTGGTGATGTGATGCATGTAACATCCTTCAAGTGAAGGTTATATTCTTAACCCTTACTTTTTTGCTTCAAAGCTACAGAAATTTTATAAGGTGAAATAATACAGCTTAAATGAGATATTTCATTTATATGGTTGAAAGTTCCGATCCCTCGAAAAGCAGGCTTTAAAACCATACGAATGAAGTTGTGAACACTTCAATGTTTGTTTTTCATACTAATGACACGTCTGTTAACAGAATATATATTTAAATATGAGTTATTATGCAGAATTTGAAAGTAGAGTGAGCGAACCTGTGTGGCTTTCCATTTACAATAAGAAGGTGCATATTAAATAAGTGTAAGTCGTTATACGATAACAGTATTGATTCAGTCAACTCGGTTGTCTATATGAAAGGTTGAAGTGCATACGTTTTCTTCCACGTGACTATACCTTCTACAGAAGACCGGAATTCGGCAATGTAGTGATTTTGATACTGACCTAGTTATATGAACAGCAAATAAAATATAGAAATTGTTCTGCTGCTTTTCTTAGCGACTAAGTCAGGAGAATGAAAATGTCGAAATGTGACACGACTTTAACAGCTAAGTTTCAATATATTATTACTTGTAACAATGGCCAGCTAAAGGCACTGCAGAACGGAGATCAGGATTTTTGAAATTTTTTAACGGTGGCCAGCAAAAAAAAACAACACAAAAACAATCAGTGCAAGAAAACATAAGTCAGGGATTCTGATTTTGTAATTGGTCAGTGAAAAACATGTAACATAGAGATCATAGTGTCTAAATATGTGCGTTGTCAGTAAAAACACATTATGAAACACAGTTCAGGGTATTAAAATCTGTAAGTCAAAAGTCAAAAACACAGTGCTGAACATAGGTCAGGGTGCAAGGTTATGTAAGTGGTCAGCAAAATATATGTTATAGAATAGAGGCCAGGGTGCCAAATTATGTAAGTGGTTAGCCAAACATATATTGCAGAATGCAGTTTAAGGTGTTTGATTCCGGAGCGGTTGTCAACGAAATACATGCTGTAATACAAAGGGTACAAGGGTTGTTTTCATTTTTAAAGTATGTTTTACGTTTTAAAAGAGATACAATTTTTTTCCATTTTTAAAGTATGTTTTATATATTACAAAGGATACAAATGTTGCTTTCATTTATAAAGTATGTTTTATATTTTATAAGAGATATAGCATTGTTTTTATATTTAAAGTATGTTTTATGCTTTAATAGGAACACAAGTGTCTTCAGTTTTAAAGTATGTTTTAAACTTTACAAGAGATACAAGTGTTGTTTTCATTTTTAACGTATGTTTTAAGTTTTACTATAAATACAAGTGTTTTGTTTTTTAAAGTATTTTTAATATTTTACAAGATATACAAATGTTGTTTTCATTTTTTAAGTATGTTTTACAAGGGACACAAATGTTTTCACTTCAAAAGTATGTTTTACAAAGGATAGAGTAGTTGTTTTCATTTTAAAGCATTATTAATGTATTACAAGAGATACTAGTGCTCTTTTCAGTTTTAAAGTGTGTTTTATGTTTTAAAAGAGATACAAGTATTATTTTCATTTTCAAGGTATGTTTTACAAGAGATTCAAGTATTGTTTTCATTTTAAAAGTAAGTTTTATGTTCTAGAAGAAATAGAAGAGTTGTTTTCTTTTTAAAGTATGTGATATGTTCTGGAAAAGATAGAAGTGTTTTTTTAAGTTTTAAAGTATGTTTTATGTTTTACAAGAGATATAAGTGTTGTTTTCATTTTTTAAGGATGTCTTATATTTTACAAGAGATCGAAATGTTGTTTTCATTTGTAAAGTACAAGTGCTGTTTTCATTTTTATAGTAACTTTTATATTTTGATAGGGATACAAGAATTGTTTCCATTTTCAAAGTACGTTTTATGATGTATAAGAAATAAAAGTGTCGTTTTCATTTTTTAAGAATGTTTAAATTTGTACAAGAGATAGAAGATTTTTTTTTCTTTATTCAAGTATGTTTTATGTTTTGCAAGATATACAGGTGTTATTTTGACTTTTAAAGTATGTTTTACGTTTTACAAGAGGTACAAATGTTTTCATTTTTAATGTTTATTTTATGTTTTACAAGGGACAGAGGTGCTGTTTTCATTTTTAAAGTATGTTTTACGCTTTGCAAGAAATACAAGGGATGGTTTAATTTTTAGTTGTTTATGTTTTTCAACAGATACAAGTGTTATTTTAATTTCTAAATTATGTTTCATGTTTTTGTTTTGTTTTGAATTTCGCACAAAGCTACTCGAGGGCTATCTGTGCTAGCCGTCCCTAATTTAGCAGTGTAAGACTAGAGGGAAGGCAGCTAGTCATCACCACCCACCGCCAACTCTTGGGCTACTCTTTTACCAACGAATAGTGGGATTGACCGTCACATTATAACGCCCCCACGGCTGGAAAGGCGAGCATGTTTGGCGCAACGGGGATGCGAACTCGCGACCCACATATTACGAGTCGCACGCCTTAACACGCTAGGCCATGCCGGGCCTGTTTCATGTTTTACAATAGATAGAAAAGTTGTTTTGATTTTTAAAGTATATTTTATGTTTTACAAGAGATATAAGTGTTGTTTTCTATTTCAAAGTATGTTTTATGTTGTGGAAGAGATACAAGTGTTGTTCTCATTTTTAAAGTATATCTTATGTTTCACTAGAGAGAGATGTGTTGTTTTCATTTTCAAAGAATATTTTACGTTTCCAAAATACACAATGGTTGGTTTAATTTTTAAAGTATGTTTTATATTTTCCTATAGTTATTAGTGTGTTTTTTTCTTTTCTAAAGTATGTTTTATGTTTTACAAGAAATACAAGGACTGTTTTCATTTTTAAAGAATATTTTACGTTTTCCCAAAGGTACTATGGTTGATTTAATTTATGAAGTATGTTTTATGTTTTCCAAGAGATAGAAGCTGTTTTTTTTTCATTTCTAAAGTATGGTTTTTGTTTCACAAGTGATACAGGTGTTGTTTTCATTTGTAGAGTGTGTCTTCTGTTATGCAAGATTTAGAAGTGTTGTTTTCATTTTAAAGAATGTTTAATGTTTTACAAGAAGTTAAAAGATTGTTTTAATTTTTAAAAAATGTTTTATGTGTTCCAAGAGATGCAAGTGCTGTTTTCATTTTTAAAGTAAGTTTTATATTTTGATAGGGATACAAGTGTTGTTTTCATTTTTAAAGTAGGTTTTATGTTTTATAAGAAAAAAATGTTGTTTTCATTTTTAAGGTATTTTTATGTCTTCCAAGAGATACTTGTGTTGTTTTAATTTTTCAATTATGTTTTACGATTTACAAGAGATATGTGTTGTTTTTATTTTCAAGTATGTTTTATGCGATACAACTGATACAGGTGTTCTCTTCATTTGTAAAGTGTGTTTTATGTTTTGGAAGAGGTAAAATTTTGTTTTCAACTCCAAAGTATGTTTTATGTTTTACAAGAGATAAAATTGTCGTTTTCATTTTTAAAGTATGTTTCATGATTTTCAAGATATTCAAGTGTTGGTTTCATTTTTAAAGAATCTTTTATGTTTTACAAAAGAGTCAAATTTTCTTTTCATTGTTAAAGTGTGCTTTACGTTTTACAAGAGATACAAAGTTTGTTTTCATTTCTAATCTATGTTTTACCTTTTTCAAGAGATAGAAGGGTTGGTTTTTCTTTAAAGTATGTTTTATATTTTCTAAGAGATATAAGTGTTGTTTTCATTTTAAAGTATGATTTATATTTTACAAGTGATACAAGTTTGTTTTCATTTTTAAAGTATTTTGACGTCTTACATGAGATACATTTTCAACTATGTTTTACTTTTTACAAGAGATAGAAGTGTTGCTTTTATTTTGTAAATGCTCTTATGTTTTACAAAAGATAGAAGTGTTGTTTTCAATTCCAAAGTATGATTTATATTTTACAAGAGATACAAGTATTGGTTTCATTGTTAAAGTAAGTTTTGTATTTTGATTGGGATAAAAAGAGTTGTTTTTATTTTTTTAGGTATGTTTTATGTGTTACAAGAAATAAAAGTGTTGTTTTCATTTTTAAAGAATGTTTAAATTCATCCACGAGATAGAAGATTTGTTTTCTTTATTAAATATATTTTATGTTTAACCAAGGATACAGGTGTTGTTTTAATTTTTATAGTATGATTTACGTTTGGCAAGATATTTAAGTGTTGGTTTCATTTTTAAAGTATGTTTTATGTTTTACATAAGTGACAAGTTTTCTTTTCATTTTTAAAGTATCACAAGAGATACAAGGTTTATTTTCATTTTTAATGTATGTTTTATGTTTTCCAAGAGATACAAGTGTTGTATTAAAGTTTTAAGGAATGTTTTGTGTTTTAAAGAGATATAAATGTTTTATTTTTATTTTTAAAGTATGTCTTATGTTTTACAAGAGATAGAAATGTTGTTTCATTTGTAAAGTATGTTTTATGTTTTACAAGAGATACAAGGGTTGTTTTCATTTTAAAAGTATATCTTATGTTTTACAAGAGATAATATGTGTTATGTTATTTTAATGTATGTTTTATGTTTTACAAGAAATACACGTGTTATTTTTATTTTATGTATTTTCACGATTTTCAAGAGATACAAGGGTTGGTTTTATTTTTAAAGTATGTTTTATGTTTTACAAGTGATATTAGTGTTTTTTTCATTGCTAGAGAATGACTTATGTTTTAGAAAGGATACAGGTTTTGTTTTCATTTTTAGTATATTTTTTGTTTTACAAGAGATTCAAGTGTTGTTTTCATTTTTAAAGTATGAAATTATGTTTTAAAGAGATACGATTGCTGTTTTTAATTTTAAAGTAAATTTTATATTTTGATAGGGATACAACTGCCGTTTTCATTTTCAATGTATGTTTTACGTTTTGGAACAGATACAAATGTTGGTTTTATTTTTAAAGTATGTTTTATGTTTTACAAAATAGACAATTTTTTCATTTTTAAAGTATGTTTTACGTTTTATAAAAAATTCAAGGTTTTATTTCATTTTTAATGTATGTTTTACGTTTTGCAAGAAATACAAGGTTTCGTTTCATTTTTGAAATATATTTTATATCTTACAAGAGATAAAAGTGTTTTTTTTCATTTTTAAAGAATGATTTATGTTTAAAAAGGGATACAGCTGTTCTGATTTTCAAAGTATGTTTTATGTTTTACAATAGATATAAGAGTGGTTCTTATTTTTAAAGTATGTCTTATGTTTCACAAGAGATAGAATTGTTGTTTAAATTTTATAGAATGTTTTATGTTTTCCAAGAGATACAAAAGTGTTTTTCATTTCTAAAGTATATTTTATGTTTTACAAAGAATACAGGTGTTGGTTTCATTTTTAAAGTATGTCTTATGTTATGCAAGAGATAGAAGTGTTGTCTTTATTTTAAAGTATGTTTTATGTTTTAATAGGGACACAAGTGTTTTCAGTTTTAAAGGATGTTTTATGCTTTACAAGAGATAAAAGTGTTATTTTTATTTTAAAGTTTTTATGTTTTATTAGAAGTAAAGTGTTCTTTTCATTTTTGAAATATTTTTTATGTTGTACAAGATATAAAAGTGTTGATTTCATCTTTAAAGTGTTTTATGTTTTGCAAAAGACGCACTTATGGTTTTCACTCTTAAGATATATTTTATGTTTTATAAGATATGCCGTTGTGATTTTCACTTTTGAGACATGTTTTATGTTTAATAAGAAATGCATCGTTGGTTTTTACTGTTAAAACATATATGAAATTGATACATTAATTTTCTCCATTGACATTTGTACATCACAAAACCTAAGTTTATGTCAAATAACTTTAGTCAGTGCTTATTGTTTAAAATCGGGAATATTCTAATCATTTACACAGTGCCAGTTTTAAATAAAGTATAAATTATTTACGAGAATTTCGAAAAAAAAACAGTTTTGATGAGATGAATGCGAACTTATAATAAAATGAACGACAGACGATGCAAGAATAAATGAAATAGAGCAAACAAACATTCCAGCACAAGTATGTTTGTAAAATTAAAATTTAGGTAATGATCTAAACTTAAACATTAGACATTAAGAAACTAAACAACACTGAATGATTATACAGTATGTTTGTAAAATTAAAATTTAGGTAATGATCTAAACTTAAACATTAGACATTAAGAAACTAAACAACACTGAATGATTATACAGTATGTTTGTAAAATTAAAATTTAGGTAATGATCTAAGCTTAAACATTAGACATTAAGAAACTAAATAACACTGAATGATTATACAGTATGTTTGTAAAATTAAAATAAGGTAATGATCTAAGCTTAAACATTAAACATTAAGAAACTAAACAACACTGAATGATTATACAGTATGTTTGTAAAATTAAAATTTAGGTAATGATCTAAGCTTAAACATTAGACATTAAGAAACTAAACAACACTGAATGATTATACAGTATGTTTGTAAAATTAAAATTTAGGTAATGATCTAAGCTTAAACATTAGACATTAAGAAACTAAACAACACTGAATGATTATACAGTATGTTTGTAAAATTAAAATTTAGGTAATGATCTAAACTTAAACATTAGACATTAAGAAACTAAACAACACTGAATGATTATACAGTATGTTTGTAAAATTAAAATTTAGGTAATGATCTAAGCTTAAACATTAGACATTAAGAAACTAAACAACACTGAATGATTATACAGTATGTTTGTAAAATTAAAATTTAGGTAATGATCTAAGCTTAAACATTAGACATTAAGAAACTAAACAACACTGAATGATTATACAGTATGTTTGTAAAATTAAAATTTAGGTAATGATCTAAGCTTAAACATTAGACATTAAGAAACTAAACAACACTGAATGATTATACAGTATGTTTGTAAAATTAAAATTTAGGTAATGATCTAAGCTTAAACATTAGACATTAAGAAACTAAACAACACTGAATGATTATACAGTATGTTTGTAAAATTAAAATTTAGGTAATGATCTAAGCTTAAACATTAGACATTAAGAAACTAAACAACACTGAATGATTATACAGTATGTTTGTAAAATTAAAATTTAGGTAATGATCTAAGCTTAAACATTAGACATTAAGAAACTAAACAACACTGAATGATTATACAGTATGTTTGTAAAATTAAAATTTAGGTAATGATCTAAACTTAAACATTAGACATTAAGAAACTAAACAACACTGAATGATTATACAGTATGTTTGTAAAATTAAAATTTAGGTAATGATCTAAGCTTAAACATTAGACATTAAGAAACTAAACAACACTGAATGATTATACAGTATGTTTGTAAAATTAAAATTTAGGTAATGATCTAAGCTTAAACATTAGACATTAAGAAACTAAACAACACTGAATGATTATACAGTATGTTTGTAAAATTAAAATTTAGGTAATGATCTAAGCTTAAACATTAGACATTAAGAAACTAAACAACACTGAATGATTATACAGTATGTTTGTAAAATTAAAATTTAGGTAATGATCTAAGCTTAAACATTAGACATTAAGAAACTAAACAACACTGAATGATTATACAGTATGTTTGTAAAATTAAAATTTAGGTAATGATCTAAGCTTAAACATTAGACATTAAGAAACTAAACAACACTCAAGGATTATACAGTATGTTTGTAAAATTAAAATTTAGGTAATGATCTAAACTTAAACATTAGGCATTAAGAAACTAAACAACACTGAATGATTATACAGCATGTTTGTAAAATTAAAATTTAGGTAATGATCTAAGCTTAAACATTAGACATTAAGAAACTAAGCAACACTGAATGATTATACAGTATGTTTGTAAAATTAAAATTTAGGTAATGATCTAAACTTAAACATTAAACATTAAGAAAATAAACAACACTGAATGATTATACAGTATGTTTGTAAAATTAAAATTTAGGTAATGATCTAAGATTAAACATTAGACATTAAGAAACTAAACAACACTGAATGATTATACAGTATGTTTGTAAAATTAAAATTTAGGTAATGATCTAAGCTTAAACATTAGGCATTAAGAAACTAAACAACACTGAATGATTATACAGTATGTTTGTAAAATTAAAATTTAGGTAATGATCTAAGCTTAAACATTAGACATTAAGAAACTAAACAACACTGAATGATTATACAGTATGTTTGTAAAATTAAAATTTAGGTAATGATCTAAACTTAAACATTAGACATTAAGAAACTAAACAACACTGAATGATTATACAGTATGTTTGTAAAATTAAAATTTAGGTAATGATCTAAGCTTAAACATTAGACATTAAGAAACTAAACAACACTGAATGATTATACAGTATGTTTGTAAAATTAAAATTTAGGTAATGATCTAAGCTTAAACATTAGACATTAAGAAACTAAACAACACTGAATGATTATACAGTATGTTTGTAAAATTAAAATTTAGGTAATGATCTAAGCTTAAACATTAGACATTAAGAAACTAAACAACACTGAATGATTATACAGTATGTTTGTAAAATTAAAATTTAGGTAATGATCTAAGCTTAAACATTAGACATTAAGAAACTAAACAACACTGAATGATTATACAGTATGTTTGTAAAATTAAAATTTAGGTAATGATCTAAGCTTAAACATTAGACATTAAGAAACTAAACAACACTGAATGATTATACAGTATGTTTGTAAAATTAAAATTTAGGTAATGATCTAAGCTTAAACATTAGACATTAAGAAACTAAACAACACTGAATGATTATACAGTATGTTTGTAAAATTAAAATTTAGGTAATGATTTAAGCTTAAACATTAGACATTAAGAAACTAAACAACACTGAATGATTATACAGTATGTTTGTAAAATTAAAATTTAGGTAATGATCTAAGCTTAAACATTAGACATTAAGAAACTAAACAACACTGAATGATTATACAGTATGTTTGTAAAATTAAAACTTAGGTAATGATCTAAGCTTAAACATTAGACATTAAGAAACTAAACAACACTGAATGATTATACAGTATGTTTGTAAAATTAAAATAATGTAATGATCTAAACTGAAACATTAGACATTAAGAAACTAAACAACACTCAATGATTGTACAGTATGTTTGTGTAATTGAAATAATGTAATGATCTTAGCTTAAATAGTAGTTATTAAGAAAGTAAACAACACTCAATGATTATATAGTGTGTTTGTAAAATAATTGCTTAAAGACGTGGCTGGACAGTATTCTGTGTAATTTTGATGTGATTTTATTATATAGCCTCTATTCTTGTTGAAATTTTAAAACAAAATATGTATATATATATATACATATATATATACTTAGATCTTTTGGGCTTACTGATTGAAATGATAAAAGTTGCTCTTTGTTGTATTTTACGTATCAGTAATTTCCATATCGGAACTGGTATTTACCTACAAATCCAACACATCACGAGAAGTTATAAGATTGCTGTATCTGTTGTTTTCATTTAGTGTGGTGAATAAAAATCACATACGACTGAAAACAAGAAACTAGCATTGGTAATAAAGTCTGGTGTCGCTACTCAGATAACATATTTGGTGTTCGGAATCACGGAACACTTTACTTATTTATACAAGTAACTCAAGTAAACTTAGGCCCAAAATTAATTTCATTTTTAAACCTCAAACAGTGCATCTAAACTTGCCTTGTTATAGACATTCTTCTGATATTAAAATATGGGAAAAACACACAAACACATCTCTATGCAGTAAATATCATAAGAAACCAATTTTCTCTCTGTAAGAAAAGGAGTGAATTAATACCAAGGATACATATAATGTGTTGAAACACAAAAATGTAACATGAAAAAATATTGAACTTAGATTATTCTAGAAAATAGCTACCTAAACGTATAAATAACACAAATTTTAACAACCAGAACGTAGAAAGAAAGAAGTACAATGTGTAAACATATTCAACAACACATTAAACACAGGACTACATGGTACAAGTTTTTACAATCTATGTGGGTAACACCGTATATCAATAATGAATTGATCAAGTATTTACACAAAGCTATCATAAAGTCCGGACTCTGAATAAAAGAATATTATAAAAGATATAAAAACCAATAATTAATAAATACTACGGATATCCCACTCTATTAAGATTAACTAATTTTTTATTCTTTCTCTATTATAGATAATGACGTGAAGATTACTTGTTCGATTTCTCTGATTGTATTGAACTTTCTCCTAAAGTGTAATGGTGTGAACACGAAGCATTCTTACAAATAATGACGTTTCAACGTAAGAGAAACGTTTATCTTCTTCAGGTTTTCAAGAAGGAGAAGGTTGTGCAATGGTATCTTTATCATATTGTGTCTGCCATATCCACTGCTAACGACGCGTTTGACTCAATACAGAGCTCATAGGTCAGACGAGACGCATCAAACGCGTCAAAGTGGTTGGAACATCATTTATATCAGTCATTTGTAATGGCAGCAGTTGATGCGGAACGCCTTTTTTAAGCTGGTGAAACATTGTTATAATAATTAATTAAACTTGTTTTACAATATCAGTATTAGGCCTATTATATTTTTAACACTAAATACTATATTGAATTTGTCAGAAGTTTCCAAGAGCGACAGTCACACACTACCTTTTGTTTAGAAAAAATAGACTAGCAGATGGCGGAGAGTACTGTTGACTAGATGTCTGTTAGCCCAAAATTAGAGCCAGTTTTGTGCATGTAGTCCTAAAAATGAACAATTAATACATGTACTATTTCCAGTAAGTTGCAATTAATACTTTATTACGTAATATGTTTGTAACTGTGTGGTTTCTTCGTACTCAGTTATTTGTTAACTTCACAAAAATATTATTTGTAATTGTAAAACAATTGACTACATTTTTCTCTCATTAAGTGAGCCTAACTTTACTTAGTCGTATAGCTTGCTGTTTAATATGTTTTCTTAAATATTCAAGACTATCATATCAGTCTAATAAAAAATGCTAATATGTCACATTATTAACAGTGAATTATTTTTAATGATATAATCTACACATATTGTTGTTAGCACAGAAATTAGGAAGGAATTTCTTTTTCTTTATATTACTTGATGGTCAGTTCTCCAAATTCCTCGAAATAAAGACAAACCTTCCAATGCTTGATAGATATAATTGATATCGTAACATATAGTTTAGAGATTTGAGAGATACTATATTTATCAATGTAGCCTTCGAAATAAAATGTCTACTACACGAAATATATTTATCCAAAAAATAAAAGCAGTAATAGTTATTATATACGATATGAATATTCGAGCAACAAGTAGTTTTAACTGAAAATGGCATTGACAATATGAAACTTGATTAGTGGTTTATTATACCAGTAATTAAAGGTTAGAAAGAAACGTGTTTTTGAATTTAGCTAGAATAACACTAAGTCTATCACTATATGACATTTGAATTGGTCTTGTCCAATTAGTAAAACACCAAGATTCTAAGCGGCGGTAAAATGTGAGTCTCTTGATCATGTAGATTCCGCACCGTGCACGTTTCATCGACTAACTGAACCTTCAACGTAAAGTCAGAAAATCAATACCAGACAACCATGCCGGAATAATAAATACTGTTTGTAAGCATCGAATGATAGTTGAAGGAACAAAAGATTCTGAATGGTAAACTGATATTTTGCTAGGTAATTAGGATCGTGATATGGTATTGTTCTCTGTAAGCACAGAAATATACCAGCTCGGATATTTTACGGCAGAAACCAAAGGAGATGTGTTAAGACTAGTTCCAGATACAATGTTAATGTTTGGAGGATTACATACGTTCAACAAAAAATAAAGCTACGTCATGAATACTTCACGGATTTAATGATTTTAAAGGAAACTGAAGTTAGTCGGAATTAGTTTTGAAAATTTCGGAATTTCAGCAAGTTTTGCATTCCAAAGATATAATCTAATGTTAACAGTGTAGATTTCGTTTTTGTTTGTTGTTAAACGTGGAAGCTCTAAGGTGTAGGAGCTGTGGTGTCAATCCAACTGTTCGCTGGTAAAAGAGTTGGCGGTGGGTGTTGATGACTAGCTGCCTTACCTCTAGTCTTACACTGCTAAATTAGGAACAGTTAGAGCAAATAGCCCTCTTGTATCTTTGCACGAAATTCAAAAGACAAACAAACAATAATACAACTTGTAAACGAGAGAAAAAAGGCGTAATAAGCTTCCAAGTGAAAAGGCGTATTTAGATTAACTAAATTATTTATTTTAACGCCTGAAGGCAAAAAAGACGTACAACTCACGAAACTTCGTTTTAACCAAGGTCGAAACATTTCAAAAGAAACATCTCGTTCTTTGGACAAAGAACAGACCATTATTATGTTTATAGTAGAGACTTTACCCCCTCTCCTCAAGTCAGTGAACCTGTAATGATCCATTACTAACTTAATCTTCTGTACTTGTTGATTTTAACTTAAAAAATACACTTAATCTGTTGAACACGGCTTGGCAAAGCATGCAGCAGGTCATTATTTTGAAAAAAACTATACCTTACTCATGACACGCACTAGTTCTTGTGCATGAGTTTAACATATTATAAATATCTGTGGTATAACCAATCAAAGTATAAAATGACAACAAAATTTGTTATATTTTTAATAAAAAAAATTTACCATTTTTATTAGTTCAGTTTTCAGCCTCAACAAGTCTTTTCTTAGAACAAGATAACTTTGCTGTCTGCCATTTTGATTATTCTAACTGATTATTAATTTGAACTTTTTTCTAGAATATCATGAGACGAATTATTTTATTTGAATCGTGCTTATACAAAAATAATGATAATTTAATGAAAATGGTTTCATAATAACTATCAATATGCTTCTTCTTGTAATCGACTGAAATGTCGCCTGAAAACTCTCCATTCAGGTCGATGTTGCAAAATACAACTAACTTTTAGATCAAGATGGTTTTCAGGTAGACGTATTATCTCTCATATAAACGACTCAAAGATCACCAGAAAATCCTATTTTTGGGGGTTAGTGTTACACAGTACAGCTAATTGTTAGATCAACATGGATTCAAGATAGATGTAAATTTTCTTTCCTTTATAATCAACACAATGCAATTAATCCTTAGATCAATACGTCCATAAGGTAGCTGTCAGATGGGTAAAGCGTGTATCCCAGTAGGCAATGTGCAGGACTGTGATCTGCGGATATGTTGTTCGCGTTCTATTGCCGCAAAATATATCTGTTGGTACATTGGGGTTGCAGGTTTGTTGTAAAGATAATAGTTAAATCCTAGTATTCAGTCAAAGCAAAAGTGCTCTAAGAAATGCTTTTCCTCTTTTCCATCTACGCTAGCCCTAGTTTAACTGTGTGTGAATTTACGAAAAAAACAAATGAGTTGCTTAATGTTTTCCTTTCCATTACTGGATAGAAACTAATTGTTTGTTCTAGAAACTGATTGTTAGTTTTATTAATCAACAATGCAATTGAACGATCTTGTCACTTCAATAACAGATAATACTAGCTCAGTATACTGACTGAAATGTACTGAGTCAGTTTCAATCACCCTTGTGTCGTCGACATCTGCTATCTAAAGGATGACAATGAGAACAAGACATATTGGACAAGTTTGTTTTCATCCTGTTATTGACAGGACAAGGTAAATTATAACCAGTAACATCGTTTCCCTGTTCTACAATCCACTACTTGATACTGACCACATTTTAACGCTGCTACTGACATTTTAATTGGTTCTGTAACATCACGAGCTTCAGAATGACGTACTTTATGAAGCCAATCTAAGCACCGTCTTCTGATATTAACCCGTGTAAACCAAACTCATGACAGAAAAGATAATCCCTCCTGACATCTTCGAATTGCTTGCACGTAAAGACGTTTCATTAGTAGTAATGACGGTGCCGCATACGACTGTAGTATAGTATATCACAGAAACTATTAGCTATTCAAACTAAAGGATTCTCAAAGAAAGCTCAACCGGTAGGATAAACAAAACAAAGCTTCCAATAGAACCTGTAAGATGGACGTATCCTCTTTATAAAAACTTAAGCTTCAATACAATGGGGTTTCGTTATACTAGGGGTAAAGATGAACGTTTCCTCTCTATAAAAACTTAAACTTCAATACAATGGGGTTTCGTTATACTAGGGGTAAAGATGAACGTTTCCTCTCTATAAAAACTTAAACTTCAATACAATGGGGTTTCGTTATACTAGGGTTAAAGATGAACGTTTCCTCTCTATAAAACTTAAACTTCAATACAATGGGGTTTCGTTATACTAGGTTTAAAGATGAACGTATCCTCTCTATAAAAACTTAAACTTCAGTACAAAGGGGTTTCGTTATACTAGGGGTAAAGATGAACGTATCCTCTTTATAAAAACTTAAACTTCAATACAATGGGGTTTCGTTATACTAGGGGTAAAGATGAACGTATCCTCTCTATAAAAACTTAAACTTCAATACAATGGGGTTTCGTTATACTAGGGGTAAAGATGAACGTTTCCTCTCTATAAAAACTTAAACTTCAATACAATGGGGTTTCGTTATACTAGGGTTAAAGATGAACGTTTCCTCTCTATAAAAACTTAAACTTCAATACAATGGGGTTTCGTTATACTAGGTTTAAAGATGAACGTATCCTCTCTATAAAAACTTAAACTTCAGTACAAAGGGGTTTCGTTATACTAGGGGTTAAGATGAACGTATCCTCTTTATAAAAACTTAAACTTCAATACAATGGGGTTTCGTTATACTAGGGTTAAAGATGAACGTTTCCACTCTATAAAAACTTAAACTTCAATACAATGGGGTTTCGTTATACTAGGGGTAAAGATGAACGTTTCCTCTCTATAAAAACTTAAACTTCAATACAATGGGGTTTCGTTATTATTGGGGGGCTTAGTTTCTAAAGGTGGAATTACAACTTGGAGATCTACAATAATTATTAAAACTATTTATTAAACAGTCACAAGCTACACTTACCAACAGCACAGATGTGGAGAATTTCAAAGGGAAATTGAATCTGACGTGACATGAAAATAGCAGGAAACCGGTACAAATATTAAAAACAGTCACACATAGAAAATACGAAACAAATACCAATAATTAAAACAATTAAATTACAGAAGATCAAAGAGTACCAAGACTAAAGATATCGCGTACGCATATTAACCACGTGTAAAGAACATGTAACTGGTAACATGGTTGATAAATCACATGAACAGATTGGAAACCAGTATCATGACTAGAGTAATCACATGTACAGAATGGAAATCAGTATCATGACTAGAGTAATCACATGTACAGAATGGAAACCAGTATCATGACTAGAGTAATCACATGTACAGAATGGAAACCAGTATCATGACTAGAGTAATCACATGTACAGAATGGAAACCAGTATCATGACTAGAGTAATCACATGTACAGAAATGCGATCGGTACTACGGTCAAAGAAATCTAATGCTGAGAACATGCAACGGTACAATAGTCAAAGTATAGTGACTAAAGATACCACACGTACAGAAATTATGAAGGACACCAAGATTTAGTGGTTCTCATGTAGATAATGCGCAACTGGTAACAAGATGATAGAAATAACATGTAAGTAGCATAACAGAGGTAATAAAGTTCTGTAGAATATACAAGCGGAACCAAGATTAAATACACAATATATATAATAAATACGAAACTGCTACCAAAGAATGTAAGTGGAAGATCTGATGACATTCGTAGGCCTTCTTTATTGTTTTAAAGACAATATAGATCAAAATTCAACAGCTTAAGTAATAATTATTGAAGAATTCAGGTGGCGCTTTCAAGCTAATCTGGTGTTATCTCCCCACCATTTTTTAACATTTCAGATAATCACCTCAAAAAATTCTTTGTCCTTAATTTGATATAAAGTAAGAACATCAAACTTTATATGACAAAACATCGCTTAATTAAAGTCATGAAAAGAGTGTAATAATATGTTTGTTTTAATGTCGCGCAAAACTACACGAGGCCCATCTGTGCTAGCCGTCCCTAATTTAGCAGCATAGGACTAGAGGGAAGGCAGCTAGTCATCACCATTCACGGCCAACACTTGAGCTACTCTTTTACTAACGAATAGTGGGATTGACCGTGACATTATAAAGTCCCCACGGGTGAAAGGACGAGTAGGTTTGGTGTGACGCGTATTCGAACCTGCGACCCTCGGATTACAAGTCGAGTGCCTTAACCACCTGGCCATATTATATAGTATATATCTTCACATCTTACTTGTAATCAGGATGTATTTTTGAAATTATCTTCAATGGAATATTTACTTAAGGATTTTGTGGCAGGAGCAACTTCGAAAATATACTCTATATTCCATTTACTGACTATGGAGCTCATTTCTCGTTTAACAGCGAGTCGAAAACTGAATGCGTCAAGTGTTACAGACAGAAAATGAAACATTAAACATGGCGAAAAGTGTTAGGAGATGAAACAGACAATAGAATATTAAACACAAGTTTGCTCTTGTTTGTTCACTATTCAATAACAAACAGATAATACCAGCTTATCTTCGTGTCGTCAACATCTGATTTGCTGATTATATAACATCGATTCATGACGTGGATCAATGTTACACAATACATATTAGCCATCAATTAAGCAAATTTTACATAATGACGTTTATAAAAAGAATATTATTCTATTAAAACAATGGATTCTTTCTTGAAATTGATGTTCGTAACGCATTGGATGCTCACTTCACTGAATGTTCAGTGCCACTGGATTGAAAGCAAAGATTATGGGTTAGATAAATCTACTTTGACACTGATTTCTTTAGTGATATTGTACATCATATTTAACTTCATAGGTTTTCCTTTTAACTTTATGTTTTTATAAATTACGTATATCAGGAATAATAAAATAATTGCAAATTGAATTTCATATTGAGTTTTCCACAACTTAGACGCAAAAGGAAAATTCTTGTTCTATATAAAACAAGATCGATTTTAACCGAATAGAGTGACACAAACGATTATAATTTATACCTTATTTATACTTAATGTCACTTAGGTGAATGTTATTTATTTTCTAAAAATATCCACCTGAAACAATCTTTCGAAAAATAATTTGAGCTCACGTTCATTACAAAATACTCTTCATTATTTGATTACGAGTTTCATGTAATAACATAAAGTTTACCGAGTGCTAGGCCTAATTCTGTAATAGCGTTAAACAATAATTTAGTTGTTAATTTTCACGTACTAATATCTAATACTTCTTTCAGAGACAAACTTAATATTCTCAGGACTGAAGGACCACACAAACCGACCAGCTAACTCGCTATCCCTATAAACAAACAAATAGTATAAAAGCCTAATCAATCAGTAACACTTTTTTCTTATATATTCCTTAGCCTTTATAAAATTCCAGACGTTAAGCCATGTGCTGAACACGAAATGACCTCTTCAGTCGAAACGACAATACAAACGTTTAAGTATATAAACATAACGTACAACAAGCGTACAACTAGTTCTGTGTATTTCATATTAATATCTGTTTACAAAGTTGTGCCGACGTTTATCAGAAGAAGATTATTTTATTAAAAGAAATATTTAGTAAAATTATCCACAATTAGAACAAGGGCTTTGCGTTAGTTCAGTCATATGGCAATTACAAGATTTCCATCAAAGTTTTTGTTTTAGTTTATCTCTCGGTTAACAGTAAAATTCTCTCACCACCTGATTTGGTACGCAGATAGCTGATTCAACTACCAAATGCACAATAACTTTTTTTTATTGTACATTAGCTTATATTCGACTTAAATTTATACTGTAGAGAGTTTATTTTTTTGTTATGGACAAGAAGGCCTAAGCGTTGTTTCATGTTGGTCTATGGGTTCTAAAAAATACCAGCAATAACCAGGAACGTACGTAACGAACCTTTTTTTTAAGCCTACAGCTATTCTCGAACAGTAAGGCGAAAGAATGCACCATTAAAACTAATGTTACGTAAGAAATTAATTGAAATTGCCAACAAAATCATACGATTAATCTAAGTAATCTTTTGTTTCATTGGACTGTTGACAGAGTTAATGTACACTGTAGACAGGTTATGAGGTCATGCGGCGAGATTAGTTAATGGGAGTTTTCCTTTTCTGGTTCACTTGCTGTTTTAGTTTTGTAATGTTTCTAAATAAAATATTTCATTGTTTGTGAGGGGAAAAGCACGACTTGTTTTTTTGCGCAAAACTTTTGTTTGGTTTGTTTTGAATTTCGCACAAAAGCTACGCGAGGGCTATCTGCGCTAGAGGGAAGGTACGCAGTTATCACCACCCACCGCCAACTATTCGGCTACTCTTTTACCAACGAATAGTGGGATTGGCCGAAATATTATAACGCCCCCAAGACTGAAATGGCGAGCATGTTTGGTGTGACAGGGAATCGAACCCGCAACCCTCAGGTTACAAGTCGAGTGCTTAACCACCTGGCCATGCCGGGCCTTTTGCGCAAAGTTACGTGAGAGGCTAATCTGATATAATGTGGTCCGTAATTTCAAACTGATAAATTAGAGAGAAAGACTGTTTGTTTTAGCACAAGACGACATTCAGTTACCTGTCGTGTCCACCGCAGGGAATCAAACCCTTATTTTAGAGTTGTAAGTACGTAATCTTACCGCTGTCACATTGGAGAGAGACGTCAACTAGTTAGAGATATTATTAACATCTCTTTGTTTGATCTAAGAGTATGATTTGATCGTCTCTCACGTAGCACGCTCAGCCTTTATGCACGAAGCACGACTACGTGGTAATGGACCGCGAACAATGAACCCTTGAACTCACAATCCAGCATAATTTCGTAATATCAAGAATAATTGAATATATTCTTCTGAAAATTACCTATAATTAATTCTCATGTGCATAGCTAAAAGCAGGTGGCAATTAATCAACTGATACTAACAATTTTATTTCTTTTTAAACACAATTTCTCATCTGTTTTTTTTTTTTTTTGTGAATGTGGATTCTCTCTGAAAATGGAGAATGGGCTGTTAATATCTTATGTTGTTCAACAAATAACAAATAACGAAATGCAAATATAAGACGTTTTTTAGAACGTTTATCTTCGCAAAACTCCTTTTAGTGGAGGAGTTTCTAAAAATACATGACGTAAGATGACGTAGGATGTTCCATTTTACAATTCCTTTTACAATGAAAATCATGTAAAGACACGTGTTGTAGAACGTGCCATTTGGCAAAAAATTACTTTAGTGGAGGTATTTGTAAACACACACAGGATTGAGCATTTCATTTAGTAGAAATCCTTTCAATGGAGAAGGTTCTAATTGTGATGAATGATAATATCCATGAATAATCAGTAGTGAAAACTACTCTCATCACTTGAAGATTAGGCCTGCTGCTTTTCATAACACTGAAAGGTTTAGAAAAAAAACGAGCCGTTTTTGCATATAAACATCGATAGTACTTTCTTTCATGTATATTAACTCTATTAGGCACAAATGGGTCTACGCCACCTCGAGGCCAACTTTTCACCATTGAACTAAACAAATTATAAAAAATAAAGTTGTAGTTGTTTTCCCACACACTTTAAAAAAAAAAAACATTTTGCCCCTGGTGGCACAGCGGTATATCTGTTGATTCACTCCACTAGAAACCAGGTTTCGATACTCGTGGTGGACAGAGCACAGATAGCCCATCGTGTAGCTTTGTGCTTAGTTAGAAACACACATACAAAATATTGCAATGTTAAAACTGATTGAATAAAAAATCTTTATTTAAGTTAATGTACAAATATTGAAGTTCTTGGTTTGATTTCAAATAGAGAAATATTTATGTAAAAATGGCTACAAGTGGGTTTTCTCGACATCACTGATTATTATTTCATCACGGCGATTGTACGAGAAGTCTTTCTGTTTTCTTAGTGTATTTGTACTTACCTGTTACCGTTATGTCTGAACTAGCATACCTTACACCACTATGAACAGTACACACTCATACGATCGTTAAGAATTCTGACACTCAGTTACACAACCCCCTTTAAAACATGTGGTCAGCTTCCGGTCAGTTACCTCTTGCTTTCTTTGTGAACCTGACGATGGCCGAAGAAGGCCGAAACGTTGTTCGCTCCTCTACGTAAAATATATTTTCTCAACCCAAACGAGCCGTTTTTACATATATAGAAAACATTAGTGTTTTTCAATTTCCAGAATTTTGTCTGAGCAAAATAAGGCCAGGTGGTTAAGGGCGCTCGACTCGTAATCTGTCGAATCCCCGTTACACCAAACATACTCGCCCTTTCAGCCGTGGAGGCGTTATAATGTGTCGGTTAATCCCACTATTCGTTGGTAAAAGAGTAGCCCAAGAGTTGGCGGTGGGTGGGGAAGACTAGTTGCCTTCACTCTATTCTTACACTGCTAAATTAGGAACGGCTAGCGCACATAGCCCTCGCATAGCTTTCCGTAAAATTCAAAACAAACAAAAGCAAAATACGCCACTTACTGCCCGCTAAAAAGAAAGATATAAAGTTTGAAATAAGATGGCGATAATTTGACCTCGTAACTTGAATACAAGCGTAATTTCATCGACTTCTGATCAATCACTGCATTCCAGTCTTGTTTGTCATAGCGTGATGTAGTTGTTTATATCTTGAGAAGCCATTTTAGGCACCGAATTAAAATTGTTTGTTCCTTTCCTTATCAAATGTATAAGCCAATATGGGTTCCGTTTCAGTGGATATTGTCACAGAGATTGAAAGAAAGTGGTAGAATAGAACCTTAACTTGGTGACTTGTTAGAAAGCTTTTGTTAAAAGCTTGATTTGTTATTTTCATCATTATTTCAGTAATAAAGTGAAAGGAAAAGAAAATGAGGTAGGCCTAATTGAATCATTTTACTCTTTTTTTTTCTGTGTGAAATTTCGTTGCGACAATAAAACCTAAGTGACTGTTTGAATATAAAAAAAACAACATCAAACATGTTAAAATGTGTGTCTTGTGTGCGTGTGTATGTGTGTATATATATATGAAACAGGCTACATTTATTAACTATTCCGATTAACAAATTTTTAAGGATAGTCTGCTCTTGGTATGATCAAATGTTTGTTCTTTTTGTGCACTAATGATCGTGAAAATTCACACGTTATTTTTCAAACCAAAACCAAGATAAAATTTACAGATTCATTAAATAAGAAATTTAAAGAAACGTTCATGAAGATTAACAAAAATACAAAATTATTAATTATAATTAAAACAAATATAAGCATTTGTACTTGTTTCTTAATAAACACGCAGGACAATGAAATGATTTATAACTCCAAATTTATACAAATATCAAACTTATAGATGCGATATTTTATTTTCTAGTGAAAATCTTTAGAAGGTTTATTTATTTTATTCTATGGTTCTTTAGGATTTCTAAATGAATTAAAACAAATCGTAGCACGAATACGTCGAGTCGACGAACCCTGATGATATGTGGTTTATCTTGTGGACCAGGGTGAGAACATGAATTACAAAGTTTGGTGGTATGTGGTTTATCTTGTGGACCAGGGTGAGAACATGAATTACAAAGTTTGGTGAGATGTGGTTTATCTTGTGGACCAGGGTGAGAACATGAATTACAAAGTTTGGTGAGATGTGGTTTATCTTGTGGACCAGGGTGAGAACATGAATTACAAAGTTTGGTGAGATGTGGTTTATCTTGTGGACCAGGGTGAGAACATGAATTACAAAGTTTGGTGAGATGTGGTTTATCTTGTAGAGCAGGATGAGAACATGAATTACAAAGTTTGGTGATATGTGGTTTATCTTGTAGAGCAGGATGAGAACATGAATTACAAAGTTTGGTGATATGTGGTTTATCTTGTAGAGCAGGATGAGAACATGAATTACAAAGTTTGGTGATATGTGGTTTATCTTGTAGAGCAGGATGAGAACATGAATTACAAAGTTTGGTGATATGTGGTTTATCTTGTAGAGCAGGATGAGAACATGAATTACAAAGTTTGGTGATATGTGGTTTATCTTGTAGAGCAGGATGAGAACATGAATTACAAAGTTTGGTGATATGTGGTTTATCTTGTAGAGCAGGATGAGAACATGAATTACAAAGTTTGGTGATATGTGGTTTATCTTGTAGAGCAGGATGAGAACATAGTATGAAATACAAAGTTTGGTGATATGTGGTTTATCTTGTAAAACAGGGTGATAGTATGAAATACAAAGTTTGGTGATATGTGGTTTATCTTGTAGAACAGGGTGATAGTATGAAATACAAAGTTTGGTGATATGTGGTTTATCTTGTAGAACAGGGTGATAGTATGAAATACAAAGTTTGGTGATATGTGGTTTATCTTGTAGAGCAGGATGAGAACATGAATTGAGGCGTTTATGGTTGATGGACAAACAATGGCAACTTTAGTTTTGTTTTTAGTTTGGTTTGTTAGAAATTCAATGGATATCAGAACATATAATATTGAACTATCGCCAAGAAAAACTATGTTGGAATGTTATGTAATTTATGAATGAAAGTTTTAAAAGACGTTCTAACCATTGTATCTATCTGTAAATCGGTAGTTAACTTAATAGAAGTATCGTTAGGTACTATATCTCTATTAGAGGAAACTGAAACAAGCATCTATCTGACAGACTAGAGATGGTCTGTTTTTATAATTATTAGCTAAGTCTCTAGAATTCTAGGGTGATAACCATATCTGTAATATTTGAGATGCTTAAACTAAAACTTACCGTTTAACTCCTGGAAATATGACAGAAGCATAGATGCACCCAGGACTAGAAAACAAAGAGAATGTAATCAGTTATTTACCGTAAACAAATTGTATTAGCACAGCTAAATTACAATAAACTGTATTAGCACAGCTAAATTACAATAAACTGTGTTAGCACAGCTAAATTACAATAAACTGCGTTAGCACAGCTAAAGTACAATAAACTGTGTTAGCACAGCTAAATTACAATAAACTGTATTAGCACAGCTAAATTACAATAAACTGTGTTAGCACAGCTAAATTACAATAAACTGTATTAGCATAGCTAAATTACGATAAACTGTGTTAGCATAGCTAAATTACAATAAACTGTGTTAGCACAGCTAAATTACAATAAACTGTGTTAGCACAGCTAAATTACAATAAACTGTATTAGCATAGCTAAATTACAATAAACTGTGTTAGCACAGCTAAATTACAATAAACTGTATTAGCATAGCTAAATTACAATAAACTGTGTTAGCATAGCTAAATTACAATAAACTGTGTTAGCACAGCTAAATTACAATAAACTGTGTTAGCACAGCTAAATTACAATAAACTGTGTTAGCACAGCTAAATTACAATAAACTGTATTAGCATAGCTAAATTACGATAAACTGTGTTAGCATAGCTAAATTACAATAAACTGTGTTAGCACAGCTAAATTACAATAAACTGTGTTAGCACAGCTAAATTACAATAAACTGTATTAGCATAGCTAAATTACAATAAACTGTGTTAGCACAGCTAAATTACAATAAACTGTATTAGCATAGCTAAATTACAATAAACTGTGTTAGCATAGCTAAATTACAATAAACTGTGTTAGCACAGCTAAATTACAATAAACTGTGTTAGCACAGCTAAATTACAATAAACTGTGTTAGCACAGCTAAATTACAATAAACTGTATTAGCATAGCTAAATTACAATAAACTGTGTTAGCACAGCTAAATTACAATAAACTGTATTAGCATGGCTAAATTACAATAAACTGTGTTAGCACAGCTAAATTACAATAAACTGTATTAGCATAGCTAAATTACAATAAACTGTGTTAGCACAGCTAAATTACAATAAACTGTATTAGCATAGCTAAATTACAATAAACTGTGTTAGCACAGCTAAATTACAATAAACTGTATTAGCATAGCTAAATCACAATAAACTGTGTTAGCACAGCTAAATTACAATAAACTGTATTAGCATAGCTAAATTACAATAAACTGTGTTAGCACAGCTAAATTACAATAAACTGTATTAGCATAGCTAAATTACAATAAACTGTGTTAGCATAGCTAAATTACAATAAACTGTGTTAGCACAGCTAAATTACAATAAACTGTGTTAGCATAGCTAAATTACAATAAACTGTGTTAGCACAGCTAAATTACAATAAACTGTGTTAGCACAGCTAAATTACAATAAACTGTATTAGCATAGCTAAATTACAATAAACTGTGTTAGCACAGCTAAATTACAATAAACTGTATTAGCATAGCTAAATTACAATAAACTGTGTTAGCACAGCTAAATTACAATAAACTGTATTAGCATAGCTAAAATTACAATAAACTGTGTTAGCATAGCTAAATTACAATAAACTGTGTTAGCACAGCTAAATTACAATAAACTGTGTTAGCACAGCTAAATTACAATAAACTGTGTTAGCACAGCTAAATTACAATAAACTGTGTTAGCACAGCTAAATTACAATAAACTGTATTAGCATAGCTAAATTACAATAAACTGTGTTAGCACAGCTAAATTACAATAAACTGTGTTAGCACAGCTAAATTACAAGAAACTGTATTAGCACAGCTAAATTACAATAAACTGTGTTAGCACAGCTAAATTACAATAAACTGTGTTAGTACAGCTAAATTACAATAAACTGTGTTAGCACAGCTAAATTACAATAAACTGTATTAGCATAGCTAAATTACAATAAACTGTGTTAGCACAGCTAAATTACAATAAACTGTATTAGCATAGCTAAATTACAATAAACTGTGTTAGCACAGCTAAATTACAATAAACTGTATTAGCATAGCTAAATTACAATAAACTGTGTTAGCACAGCTAAATTACAATAAACTGTGTTAGCACAGCTAAATTACAATAAACTGTATTAGTACAGCTAAATTACAATAAACTGTGTTAGCACAGCTAAATTACAATAAACTGTATTAGCATAGCTAAATTACAATAAACTGTGTTAGCACAGCTAAATTACAATAAACTGTATTAGCACAGCTAAATTACAATAAACTGTATTAGTACAGCTAAATTACAATAAACTGTGTTAGCTCTGGATGAAAGACAAACAAAGTGTATGAAGCATTCATTCTAACGCTGCTCATTTCCAAAAGAAACGACCTGCAATAATTCCAGCATTCCGTTTGTATCCCAACACGAGTAGGTCACTCCACTACTCAGTCGGTATCCAAGCAGAAACAGATAGCTGAATTACTTCGCTGTTATAGCAACGTGACGAGGTGACTCCAACATTAGGTTGGTAACCACACAGAAGTAGATAACTTAATCTTTAGCCGGTAATGCATCAAGACAATAGAACTCTAATATTTAGTTGGTGTCCCAGTAGGACTAGATGCTCAAGAATTATGATATTTTCCCAAAAGGACTATATTGTTCTAATCTTACAGTTACAAAATATTTTCTTTTCATAATAAAAACTACGAGAAGATTACCAAACATATCACAACAATATATTCTTATAAGCCTGATATACTACTAGTAAATATTGTTATTGACCTAACATGTCACTAAAAAAAAAAACATTGTTATAAGCCTAACATACCAAAACATGATCTTGTTGTTAACCTAATATATCACTAGAAAACATTGTTACAAGCCTAACATACCAAAACATGATCTTGTTGTTAACCTAATATATCACTAGAAAACATTGTTACAAGCCTAACATACCAAAACATGATATTGTTGTTAACCTAATATATCACTAGAAAACATTGTTATAAGCCTAACATACCAAAACATGATCTTGTTGTTAACCTAATATATCACTAGAAAACATTGTTATAAGCCTAACATACCAAAACATGATATTGTTGTTAACCTAATATATCACTAGAAAACATTGTTATAAGCCTAACATACCAAAACATGATCTTGTTGTTAACCTAATATATCACTAGAAAACATTGTTATAAGCCTAACATACCAAAACATGATATTGTTGTTAACCTAATATATCACTAGAAAACATTGTTATAAGCCTAACATACCAAAACATGATCTTGTTGTTAACCTAATATATCACTAGAAAACATTGTTATAAGCCTAACATACCAAAACATGATATTGTTGTTAACCTAATATATCACTAGAAAACATTGTTATAAGCCTAACATACCAAAACATGATCTTGTTGTTAACCTAATATATCACTAGAAAACATTGTTATAAGCCTAACATACCAAAACATGATATTGTTGTTAACCTAATATATCACTAGAAAACATTGTTATAAGCCTAACATACCAAAACATGATCTTGTTGTTAACCTAATATATCACTAGAAAACATTGTTATAAGCCTAACATACCAAAACATGATATTGTTGTTAACCTAATATATCACTAGAAAACATTGTTATAAAGCCTAACATACCAAAACATGATCTTGTTGTTAACCTAATATATCACTAGAAAACATTGTTATAAGCCTAACATACCAAAACATGATATTGTTGTTAACCTAATATATCACTAGAAAACATTGTTATAAGCCTAACATACCAAAACATGATCTTGTTGTTAACCTAATATATCACTAGAAAACATTGTTATAAGCCTAACATACCAAAACATGATATTGTTGTTAACCTAATATATCACTAGAAAACATTGTTATAAGCCTAACATACCAAAACATGATCTTGTTGTTAACCTAATATATCACTAGAAAACATTGTTATAAGCCTAACATACCAAAACATGATATTGTTGTTAACCTAATATATCACTAGAAAACATTGTTATAAGCCTAACATACCAAAACATGATATTGTTGTTAACCTAATATATCACTAGAAAACATTGTTATAAGCCTGATATACCACTACTTGAGCTTGTTATTAACCTAACATGTCATTACAATACATTGTCATAAGCCTGATATACCACTAATATATCTTGTTAATAACCTAACATGTCACTAGCAAACATTCTTATTAACGTAAATCTGCAATATCAAATACCGTTATTAAATTAAGCAAACAATGTTTTTAACTTAATACTATTAGATAACACATAGTTATCAACTTAACAGGTGATCATCCAACTTGTGTAACGGACATATCACCACTAATTTGGGGGGCTACGTGACATTTCACGAATGTTTGTCCACATAGTTTATTTTATCATTACAGTAAACAGCATATTAAACCTTCACAAGATATATTAGCACACAAAATCCCTGAAATTATGTTATTATTAGTTATAAAGGCATTCAGATAGTGTCAACTTCTCCATGCAATGCTTTTGTCTTTTGCAGTCACCAATCCAAAACAGTTCTTCACGTCCAAATATATAGGAACAGGTATCCATTTTACTATCATTATAACGAAAACGGTTCACCTTCAGTGTTACCTTGAGTTTTAAACTACATCTATTAAAAATGAATCAACTGGTCCTTGGCAAACACGCAACCATTCTACAAATTTAAATCAAAATTAAACAAAAATTTAAATTGTTACGCTGTATTGTTTACCTACACACAGAGCAGTGAAAACAAAACTCCAGCCTATGGATGGGAAATAGTAGTCCGAATTAATTCAGAAGACTTTACACTTATATACATAGAATATATATGCTGCCCTACCTCAAGAGCAGAGGACAATAGAGGTACAGTCCGTGGTGCATGAATAATCAATAGATTTCTCTGTAATGCTTGGAACACGAGTACGTTTATTGGATTACAAAAATAACCAGACTACCAAAGTTATTCGAGCGTGACTGGAGAAAAGATACAATGTTTCGTCGTGAATGGAAGGTTTTCGTTGAGAGATAACGTGAATTACATATTTGCATACGATATGTATCTTTATCCTCGTGGTCGAAATTTAGCAGAGCAGAAAGAAACCTTTGCAAATAAAAGAAAGTAATAGCAAACAGAAGCAATTTGTTTACAGTTTTTGTGAAGAGAAACTGAAGATTTAGGATATTTTTAGGCTTAAAGTTATTTTTCTGAACAAAACACATTTTTGTTTAGAAACAATATGCATGATTTGAGTTAAAACAAATACCTTTTTTTTTAATTTTTGCATCTTACAAAAACTTATTGCAAAGCCGAACTTGAAATCATCTGTTAATTTAACTCAGATGAATCAAAACGTGTTTACAAGATTTTGAGCTAATATTATGATTTGTAATTCTTATTCTCTCGAAAGAAATGATTGTTCAACATTAGAACAGGCTTTAAATTCTATAACGTTAGGGTTAATTTTACTCTTCACTGTATATGTAGATAAATTTAGTTATAACTGTTATTTTTAAAGTTATTTTTATAATGTCAATGAAGGACATTTAATCAGATTTTCATCTATTCATTAAAGGCCTGGTGGTTAAGGCACTCAACTCGTAGTCTGAGGGTCGCAGTTTCGAATCCCCTTCGCACAAATTATGCTCGCTTTTTCAGCCGTGGGGGTCGTCATAATGTGACAGTCAATCCCACTATTCGTTGGTAAAGGAGTAGCCCAAGAGTTGGCGGCCTTCCCTCTAGTTTTACACTGTAAACTTATGGATGGCCCTCGTGAAGCTTTGCGCGAAATTCAAAACAAACAAACACTTTACTGTATTCACTCAAATGAATTATATACTGGATGCGTGTGTGATGAAACTTAACCAGCTTGACATGGCCAGGTGGGTTAAGGGGTTCGACTCGTTATCTGAGGGTTGCGGGTTCGAATCCCTGTCACACCAAACATGCTTGTCGTTTCAGCCGTGGGGGTGTTATTCACCGTGATGGTGAATCCTACTATTCATTGGTAAAAGAGTAGCCCAAGAATTGACGGTGGGTGGTGATGACTAGCTGCCTTCCTTCTAGTCTTACACTGCTAAATTAGGGACAGCTAGCGCAGATAGCCCTCGAGTAGCTTTGTGTGAAATTCTAACCTAATTATTCATCAAATAATTCAGTTGTAAAGAAAGAGAATAAAACCAAATAAATATAATACAGAGAACAAGGATATAAAAAACACAGCGGCTCAAGAGTCAGTTTGAAAGCTTATAACGTTAAAAACCAGGTTTCTGTAGCTGTGGTGGACACAGCACAGATAATCCATTGTGTACCTTCGTGCCTAATAACAAACAAAGAATAATATATAAACAGATCAAGTAAGTTTGAAAACTAATCTTAAACAAAATAAATATAAATATTGAGCAACGGGAAAACAAACGGACGGCAGCATTCAGTATCAATTGTTCGGCCATTATTTTACCAACGAATAATGGGGTTGGCCATTACATTATCATGGCTGAAAGGGTGAACATGTTCGTGGCCGGGATTTGATATCGCTGTTGTAAACCACAAACCCAAAACTTAAGAAACAAATTGTAAAGTCAATGGTAATACAGCGGCAAGTTTAAGGGCTTTCAAATATAAAATCCTGGGTTCGATTCACCAGGATGAACACAGTAGATAGCCGAATATGGTTTTGTTAAAAACAAACAAACAGTAAAATACAATGCCGTTTATGACGAAAGCAACATTAAAAGAAAAACATATTAATAATACATCATAATAGAAAGTTTAAAGAAAAGTATAATAAAAAAACAAAAGAGAGAAATGAAGATATTTACAAAAAGAAAGTTTAAATAAAATAAAATAAAAATAAGAATACTTTAAATACAAAAGCTATGGTATTTTTAAGCTATTTTCAACTCACTATGCAGTAACCTAAGTTAATATATATGAATATATAATATTATTGCATTGTGCCTAATCTATTATTCGGTGTTATACAGTAGACCAGATGTTTAATGAATATATTAAAGATTAATTTTCATTTCGTCAAAGATAAAATTGAAAATACCATCTGTGGTTTTGAGGTCTAATGCATTCTTCGATACGCTTATATACGTCTCACCATTATAAGAGGTGTGTTGGTATTTCTTTGGTTTGCTGATCTAGATTGTTTTAACGAACCTTGAATAGGTGAAACTGTAGCCCACGGTAGAGGGTGCGATGAGTGAAAGATTGCAATAAAGCTCTTAACATCACAGATTATATTATGAATTTTACCTTTGGTGAATTGAAAAGAAATCCGTGATAAAATGAGAATAAAAATATAAAGGCATTTGTAAAAAAAAAATTGTATATAAAAAATGGTAAAATTTTTGCTCCAACGACTTCTATTCTTGAATTGAAACTTTGAAATTAATTGGTAAAAGATGAACAAAGTCCACTTAATTTAATGAAAACGTAAACGTTTAAAGTTTTTTTCTCTGTACATACAATAGCTACAACTTTATCGTGAAAAAGTTCTAACATTTACGAGTGTCATGGTTTGACGAATGTGACAAAAGATCTAACTTCACAACACCTACACAAAAATTCCTCTTGTTCCTCCTTTTGTACCTCTTACATTTGGCTATAAACAGAAACTTAAAACTTGCAGTATTGAATTAGTACTTTAAAGGCCTGGCAGCAATAAATTGAATGTTGAATTAATCAGAACTTACTTTGACAACAATTCAAACTAAATTTAGGAAATTCCAGACATTAAGTCACTTGATTCGGACAAATAAAAATAATGTTTCATGTTACATGTTAATTCTTCCCTGTGCGATTATTTATAGATGATTCAAACCCAACAGTCTTGTTTTTGAAGGACTGATACTTACCATCCCTGTATTTAGTTCCTTTTCCACTTGTTGTTTTAATACAGTATTTAAATAGATAATCAAAGGTTGTGTTTTTAACCAAATTCAAAATACAATGAGGTCCCAGCTGTAATATTTGTTGTTTATCTATTATTGGTTGGTATTTCCTGTTTCACCCTGTCTTTCAACTTTGTAAAGGAACAGCATTATTCTGTAAGAAAGCTAACATTAAGGGGTACACGTAACATCGTTTACTCTAGAATTATGGTTTTTTAAGACTATTACTAGCTATCGGTGATACTTATAAAAGTGGATACATCGTTTGAAACTGCGTCACCTTAGTAAAACTGATTGGCATAGATCTCTTCTTTTGGTCTTTTTTATTTATCATGTAATAAAAAAGAAACAGAAAAAAACACGAGAAATTCAATTTTTATTGTGATATTTATAGACATTTCCAGAACTTCTGACTCAGTAATTACAGGGATAATGTTATAATGATGATTTGTTGAGAAGATATTTAAAATAATAATTCGATGAACATTTCTGACCATCAAAGGCAGTCATGTCTGCTTGATAAATACAACATTACAATGATACTGTCTGCCTGATAAATAGAACATTACAATGATACTGTCTGCCTGATAAATACAACATTACAATGATACTTCCTGCTTCATAAAAACAACATTACAATGATACTGTCTGCTTGAGAAAAACAACATTTGAATGATACTATCTGCCTGATAAAAACAACATTTCAATGATACTATCTGCCTGATAAAACAACATTTCAATGATACTATCTGCCTGATAAAAACAACATTTCAATGATACTATCTGCCTGATAAATACAACATTTGAATGATACTATCTGCCTGATAAAAACAACATTTCAATGATACTATCTGCCTGATAAATACAACATTACAATGATACTATCTGCCTGATAAAAACAACATTTCAATGATACTATCTGCCTGATAAATACAACATTACAATGATACTGTCTGCCTGATAAAAACAACATTTCAATGATACTATCTGCCTGATAAAAACAACATTTCAATGATACTGTCTGCTTGATAAAAACAACATTACAATGATACTATCTGCCTGATAAATACAACATTTCAATGATACTGTCTGCTTCATAAAAACAACATTTCAATGATACTGTCTGCTTGAGAAAAACAACATTACAATGATACTATCTGCCTGATAAAAACAACATTACAATGATACTATCTGCCTGATAAAAACAACATTTCAATGATACTGCCTGGCTGATAAAAACAACATTTCAATGATACTGTATGCCTGATAAAAACAACATTTCAATTATATTACTGTCTGCCTAAGAAAAACAAAAGATCAAGCTATAGCTTCTTCAAAAGCGTTGCATTAAATGACACCTTTGTAAAAATAAAAAAAAAAACTAAATTGGCGTTATAAAACCGTTTTTGGCTCGAACAGTATATATTCTACACTCCAATAGGTACTACATACATTAAGTAACGTATTCAGTTTTTTTAAGGACAAATATCCAGAACAGACTAATTACGAGGCCATGGTTCCCCAACTTCTGTGTCACAGACCACAGAAAACAAGGAAAAGCTATTTAGGCCTTAGTGTTACACATACATGTAATACAAAAAAAGATTACGTTTTAACAGTTTTTGTGTTACAAACCACACAAAACAAGACCACACTTGCCCATATTTTGTGTTACAAACCATACAAAACAAGACCACACTTGCCCATATTTTGTGTTACAAACCACACAAAACAAGATCATGCTCCACCATATTTTGTGTTACAAACCACACAAAACAAGATCATGCTCCACCATATTTTGTGTTACAAACCACACAAAACAAAATCATGCTCCACCATATTTTATGTTACAAACCACACAAAACAAGATCATGCTCCACCATTTCAAACAATACCATTATTCCCCAACCTCTCTTTTATAGATGAGAAACAAAGCCAGGTTCTCCAAACTTCTCTGTTATACGTCATGTAATAACTCGTATTTGGTCATAGTCTCCATTATAAATCAAACAAAACAAACCTAATTTCCAGCAAATTCCCAGTAATTCTACAGTGTAATGCCCCACCGGTTGTTTTACTGCTAGACGAATTTATTCAAAGATTTTCCAAACTGAAACATTTATATAGTAATATTGTTAAGCTAATTATTGCAGTGTTTTAAAGAAAGTTTGGATAATTTCAGTGAAAATAGAAAACTCACACAAAAGAGCATTTAGAACGATAACGGGTTTCGAAACCATGCCCTTAGCTGGAGTAATGTTGTCTTCTAATAATTAGTGTCTATAGTTTGAAAGAGATCTATAACCAAATTCTTACTGACATATCACCAGTATCATTAATAATATAATAAATCAGGTTTTGAAGCATATAAAGGCTTTCAGTCCATACGTTCACAAGATTCCAACCAAAACTTGAAATCAACAACTGATCTCCTGTGAAATATGGCTAAAACTACAGCTGATCTCCTGTGAAAGATGGCTAATCTACAGCTGATCTCCTGTGAAAGATGGCTAAAACTACAACTGATCTCCTGTGAAAGATGGTTAATCTACAACTGATCTCCTGTGAAAGATGACTAATCTACAACTGATCTCCCGTGAAAGATGGCTAAAACTACAACTGATTTCCTGTGAAAGATGGCTAAAACTACAACTGATCTCCTGTGAAAGATGGCTAATCTACAACTGATCTCCCGTGAAAGATGGCTAAAACTACAGCAGTCTTGTTCAAACAAAACTTTTCGATGTATTGATCATTGGGACATTTGTGTGACTTTGGTCAGCATGAAGTTTGCGCACTCGCTTACATGACCCTCCACACTCTGTGGACTTTGGCTCAAGTCAAACTTTATGCTGACCAAAGTGTTCTGTCGGTTTATTCTACATAAACTACATTATGTTTGTATTACCTTTGTTACAATATCAAGTTATTGGGTAAGTAATATGAGCGTTACACACTGAAAAACTTCAGTATTGAACAAAGAGTAAATCTAGCATTTCATTTGACAAGTTAGCGTGATTCAAAACTTAAGCGCACCCTAGTGGTAAAGTGGCATGTCTGAGGACATACAACGCTTGAAACCGGGTTTTGATACCCGTGGTGGGCGGAGCACAGATAGCTCAATGTGTAGTTTCGTGCTTAACAGAAAACAACAAAACGTAAGAAACCTACTCATGAGCTCAACCTCAGTAGCCTCATAGATCGTTTCTATAGAATTCCAGAAACATGAATATGGTACCGACTAGAGATTTACACATGAATACATGATTTATGAAACGTCTATTGTAAATCATGAGTTGTACAGTGTGCCAAGGTAAATCGAGTCTGTTGTTAAGTACGGATAATGTCTGCTGAAGAATTATAAGATTTCTTCTTCTAGTGATTTTGAACTATAATACACCAATTATAAAAACGGATTCTAGACCTGGCTCACAAACATTATTTGCTAAATTCGTATACAGATTCGAGTTGGACTTGGACTGAGATAAAAGGAATACAAGGATAGTCCTCTCTTTAATAAGAGTAGTAGTTAAGTTCTTGGAAAGTAAAGGAAAGCCTGTCGTGCGTGTTTGGCTGAAGAGAAAAGTTAATTTTGATGGCAGGGGTAACAGTAATAGAAGTACAAAGTCTCTGTAAAATATTATATCGATGCTGCGAGGTATTTATAGAGAGCTGAACTATAACGTACTGGTGTAATAATATGTATTAACACTAGCGGGTCGAGAAACAGCTGTTTAGATGGTTTTGATTGGGTGTCAAGTTCACTTTGTCCCACGTGAAAAATGTCATTATGAGAACTGTCTTGAACGATTGATTACTTAAGAAGTTAAGACGAACAAAATACGGACCATTTTGTCTGTTCTTGTCGTTGTTTTACGTCTATATGTCAAACTTATACACTATGTACATAGATATAAATATTATAAAATAGTAGAATGTATATTTATCATAAAGGATGAGCTCACGTAAATATTTGAATTTAACACGCCGATATATATCTGAATCTTCTTAGATTAATTCAAAATATTCCTATGCATACACCGAACGGTAAATAAACAGTTATATGCATGAAAACACATTAGGCCTACATACAAACCAGTTAGAATTTTGTCTGTTCCAATGCTTGTATATACATTCACATTTCTTAACACATTGCAGTTAGACCACTTCGAAAAGAATCATTGTAGCACTGCTACGTCTCAGACTTGTGCAATGTGAAAATAAAAACTTATTTTGTACAACGACTACATTGGTTTCACAGACCAATAATACATTGTTGTTTGTTTTTTTGAATTTCGCACAAAGCTACTCGACAGCTATCTGTGCTAGCCGTCCCTAATTTAGCAGTGTGAGACTAGAGGGACGGCAGCTAGTCATCACCACCCACCGCCAACTCTTGGGCTACTCTTTTACCAACGAATAGTGGGATTGACCGTCACATTATAACGCCTCCACGGCTGAAAGGGCGAGCACGTTTGGCGCGACGGGGATGCGAACCCGCGACCCTCAGATTACGAGTCGCACGCCTTAACACGTTTGGCCATGCCGGGCCAATAATATATTTTGTGGATCTTTCAAATTATATCTTACTATAATTGACCAAAGTTTCTCTCTTTTCATTTGACAAAAATACAACATTGATTGAGATGTTTGAAAGATCAATTTTCCTATATTTTTTATCAAATAAAAATTAATTCTTTTCCTGGTTCGACTGTACTACTGATTTCAAACTCCTCTGGTATAGGTTTATTTTTCTCGCTCTAGTAATAACTTCAAAGACCGCATTATAGGCCTAGCCTTCAGGTTGCAGTTTCAATGCATCTTGCTTAGATCTTTCATTGTAACAGCGGTATCAAACACCATGTTATAGATCTCTTTTCAAGACACAGTGCCGGTTTCAAAATACAGTATATGTTATAAACCTAGTATTATTCACGAAATGCCGATTTCAAACTGCAGTACGTGTTATACACCTAGTCTTGTCGTAGCTGTGTTGGTTTCAAACTGCAGTACGTGTTATAAACCTAGTCTTGTCGTAGCTGTGTTGGTTTCAAACTGCAGTACGTGTTATAAACCTAGTCTTGTCGTAGCTGTGTTGGTTTCAAACTGCAGTACGTGCTATAAACCTAGTCTTGTCGTAGCTGTGTTGGTTTTAAACTGCAATACGTGTTATAAACCTAGTCTTGTCGTAGCTGTGTTGGTTTCAAACTGCAGTACGTGTTATAAACCTAGTTTTCTCGTAGCTGTGTTGGCTTCAAACTGCAGTACGTGTTATAAACCTAGTCTTCTCGTAGCTGAGTTGGTTTTAAACTGCAGCACGTGTTATAAACCTAGTCTTGTCGTAGCTGTGCTGGTTTCAAACTGCACTACGTGTTATAAACCTAGTCTTGTCGTAGCTGTGTTGGTTTTAAACTGCAATACGTGTTATAAACCTAGTCTTCTCGTAGCTGTGTTGGTTTCAAACTGCAGTACGTGTTATAAACCTAGTCTTGTCGTAGCTGTGTTGGTTTCATACTGCAGTACGTGCTATAAACCTAGTCTTGTCGTAGCTGTGTTGGTTTCATACTGCAGTACGTGCTATAAACCTAGTCTTGTCGTAGCTGTGTTGATTTCAAACTGCAGTACGTGTTATAAACCTAGTCTTGTCGTAGCTGTGTTGGTTTTAAACTGCAATACGTGTTATAAACCTAGTCTTGTCGTAGCTGTGTTGGTTTCAAACTGCAGTACGTGTTATAAACCTAGTCTTCTCGTAGCTGTGTTGGCTTCAAACTGCAGTACGTGTTATAAACCTAGTCTTGTCGTAGCTGTGTTGGTTTTAAACTGCAGCACGTGTTATAAACCCAGTCTTGTCGTAGCTGTGTTAGTTTCAAACTGCAGTACGTGTTATAAACCTAGTCTTGTCGTAGCTGTGTTGGTTTCATACTGCAGCACGTGTTATAAACCTAGTCTTGTCGTAGCTGTGTTGGTTTTAACCTGCAGCACGTGTTATAAACCCAGTCTTGTCGTAGCTGTGTTGGTTTCAAACTGAAGTACGTGTTATAAACCTAGTCTTATTGCGGCTGTGTTGGTTTCAAACTGCAGTACGTGCTATAAACCTAGTCTTGTCGCAACTGTGTTGGTTTCAAACTGCAGTACGTGTTATACACCTAGTCTTGTCGTAGCTGTGTTGGTTTCAAACTGCAGTACGTGTTATAAACCCAGTCTTGTCGTAGCTGTGTTGGTTTCAAACTGCAGTATGTGTTATAAACCTAGTCTTATTGCGGCTGTGTTGGTTTCAAACTGCAGTACGTGCTATAAACCTAGTCTTGTCGTAGCTGTGTTGGTTTCAAACTGCAGTACGTGTTATAAACCTAGTCTTATTGCGGCTGTGTTGGTTTCAAACTGCAGTACGTGTTATAAACCTAGTCTTATTGCGGCTGTGTTGGTTTCAAACTGCAGTACGTGTTATAAACCTAGTCTTGTCGCAACTGTGTTGGTTTCAAACTGCAGTACGTGTTATACACCTAGTCTTGTCGTAGCTGTGTTGGTTTCAAACTGCAGTACGTGTTATAAACCTAGTCTTGTCGTAGCTGTGTTGGTTTCAAACTGCAGTACGTGTTATAAACCTAGTCTTGTCGTAGCTGTGTTGGTTTCAAACTGTGGTACTTGGTTTTCCGTTGCTGTTGTGGTTTCAAAACCAAGTACGTATTGTAACTCTGGAACTCCTGTTGCTGTGCCTTCTTTTTAGGCTTAGCTAAGAATAACAGCTTCATTATAATTCTATAATTTCTTTTTCTTTCCTAAATGCAAAAATAGTTTTCAACAGTTTTATTCAGTGATCGTGATTGTGCCGTCGTTGTCTTAATACAATAATGTTTGCTCTGTAATTTTATATAAGTATCAATTCTATTTTACATCTACAACTTTATTGCCAGTTGTTGTTTTCTAGAAACTGACTCAATCGTTTTATGTAAGAAACAGTCCTATTTTACATCTGCAATTTGACTGTTAGTTGTTATTTTATAGATACGATGGAACTAACTCAATCATTTTATATAAGAAACTATCCTATTTTACATCTACAATTTTATTGCTAGTTGTTATTTTATAGATACGATGGAACTAACTCAATCATTTTATATAAGAAACAATCCTATTTTACATCTACAATTTCATTGCTAGTTGTTGTTTTGTAGATACGGGAAAACTGGCTCAATCATTTTATATAAGAAACAATCCTATTTTGACTGTAGAGTTTTATTTATATGTTTTATAAAATGATAAATGCTATTTCAAGGGTTTACGTTACAAAACCAATCTCATTTTACCTGTTCAGTTCCATTATTGTTTTTTCTTATAGATAGGAAATCTGTTTCTTGTTGTTTTTCTGTTTTGGAGGGGGGGGGGAGTTCGCTTCTGCCTACAAATCATCTGTTATTTCTTATGTAAAAGCTATTTATAAGAAATAAATTATTTTTACTGTACATAATTATGAAAAATTAGAGAGAAGAAAACTCAAGCAACGTCAGGAACATCCGGGTAATTTTTATTTTTCTACCATACTTACATTGGATAAGAGATCTATCAGTATGCATTTCATATAAACCAATGCCATTGGTTAGATTTCAATGAATAAGGTGTTATTTTCTTCAACAAACACAAGTTAATACGAGCTACACAGTTTTGTTTTGTACCATTTTCATTGGTTATTAATTTAAAATAAGTGATATTTAAATTATTTTATATGCATTACATAATTTTAGTTTTTGTATCATGTTATATCCATTGTTTAATCATTCGAAATAGCAGTTTCTCTTTAAGTATTTTTAATATCTTTAATGCATCGCCCAGTCCTACTTCTCGTATTATATTATTTTGTTTGATTAATATTTATATGTAATAGCTTGTAATACAGAGACTTAAACAAAGATCTATATTGGTTTATTTCAAGAATTATTTATAACTTAATGAACTTCAGCAAAACTTTTATAATATAAATTATTTATTTGTCTGTTTCATGGCATTGCCATCTGGCATCAAAAATTATCTCATAATAATATCTTTACCAACTGTATGTTATTCATACTATTCTACAGAGTTTGACTTTCTTGACAAACATAATCAACAGTTACATGCAGTGAGAATTATTGTATTCATATTGAACAGAATACTTATACCCTCGAACAATCGATATGCAAAATATTGCTTTATGTTAATAATTTAAATAAACTTCAAACTCTTTCCGAGTTTTTACGGAGCTAGTTGAGGGCTTTTTTCTGGTTGAAATCCCCAATTTTAAAGTGATAGTCCAAGAGGAAAGGGAGCTAGTCAACAGCAGCCATTGCTTTATGTACCACTCTCATTGAATGGTGGGATCTGACCGTCACTATTATAACGTATTCTGGACCTCAAAGTGAAGAGCGTGATGATGGAATGCGAATCAGAGATCCACAACCCAAAATGCATTCGGCTTAGAAAGGTTCTTAGTTATTGCTTGTTGTTGATGATACTTGAAACTGTAAATAAAAAGTGGCCTTAACCCGCTCTAAGATAGAAAGTGTATGGAAATGCCTCTGTTCATTTTGTTGGATTTTACGCAAACCTATATACATATACATATTTGGGTTATCTCTGTTGGCACCCCTTAATCTTTATGTGATACACCAAATAAAATATGGGGAGGATAAATCACTCACAATAAAAGTGAGACTTTAATGTTATTTTTGCAGAGTGCGATTTTGCAACAACGAGACGCGAACCACGAACCCTCGGATTGAAGTCCAGCACACTAACTCGAAAGCCTGGCTAACCCTCAAATTGACGTTATTAGTGTCGTAATGATTTTAATTTTCTAGGTACATGTTAACTTTAGGATAAGACTTGTGTAAATTTTCACGTAGGTGAACCAATAAAAATAGTACATTTTAAACATTCAAAATGGGGAAGTTCTTAGTTTCAAAATACAACACAGAATTAAGTTCTTTAATAATTTACTATGTAATAGTAAAACAAATCGTTGTTAGACTGGGAAGAGTATTATACATTTCGACATACATTCATAATTATTGGAAGGACAAACGTTTGTATGAGTTAAGATTTATATACAAAAATCATGTCATAGATTTACATGGAATTTATCTTCGTGCCATCGGTTAATAGTAGTTAACAATAATATTTCTCTTTGAATCTTCACCCTCATTTAAAACATGAATATTTTTTTTATCAAGCACTTTCTAAACGTCACTTTAAAGAAATAAAATAAAAACCTTAAGTTATTCAGAGTAAACAAAAAGCAACTTAAGACACAAATAGTAAAATAACTATAATTACTTGTAATAAGACAAAGTAAGATTAAAAGCAGGATACATTTAGTAATCAAAGTAATAGAATATTTACATTAAAAGGTGAGTGTGTGTTTTTTATAGCAAAGCCACAGACTCTGCTGAGTCTATCGAGGGGAATCGAACCCCTGATTTTAGCGTTATAAATCCGTAGACTTACCTCTGTACATTAAAAGGTTAATTAAGGCCAACACATATATATTTCTCTACAAGTGGGTTTTCTCGACATCACTGATTAAGGTAAACACACCTTGTACCAATTACTGATTTACAAAACATTTTCATCTGATACGGAATGATAAAAAGTAGTGATGTCCAATAAAGTAAATTAACATTACATGTATTATTTAAACGATGCGGTCGTGTTTAAAAAAGTTTTGTTCTTATTGGATCTAATATTTAGTTAGTTCAATATCTCCACCTAACGGCAAGATTTCTGTATTACATTTTCTAACATTTCTTTTGCGTCCATTTATTTTATATTTGTAATTCCTGTTACTTTATCCTATATAAATATATATTTCCATATTCGCATGTTATTTTTTATATATACCATTTTTCCATTAAGTTCTTTTACATATTCGAATAAATTAAGAATCTACCTAGTCTTTTTCACTGCTACATATATATATATTGGAACATAAGTTGTTGTGTTACTAATACGTTTCATGATTTGACAGTATAATTCAAGTATAACTAATAACACAACTCTTATTATCTTAATGTTTTCAGCTAATGGTTTTAACGTTATATTTTACTCGTGTTTTTTAATCTTATGACAGCTCTGTCTACAATATAAAGGTTAAGACATTCTCTCTACTGTTATATACTTGATTAATAATAACTCGTTTCTTACAGCTTTGTGTTTACAACACAATTTTAAAATTCAACCCACATACGAATAAATTCAATGATTTTTTTACAATTAGTATTACATAATGTTTCGCTATTTTTGATTGCTAAAACATTCCAGAAAGTAATATTTCTCAACTTCATATGTCAAATTAATTAAACTATCAATGATATTAAGGTGATTAGCATGAATTATTTTTTCTGTCATATGAACTTATGATCATTCATCAGTTTCCCATTTTTATTTTTATGAATAAAACACATAATAACGGTGAAAAAAACATTTCATAACTAAACCTTCTTTTCTCATAAATTATACTTTTTATTGGAAAACAAAACAAATAATTAATCAGGTTAATTAAGTAATTAATCAAATTACTATCAGGTTAATCACATGAATTATTATTTCTTTTAATTTATTCCCAGAAGATCAATTGTTTGTTGTTTTTCTTTCACTGAACAAAAGACATCATATCAAAAAAATTAAAACTTATTTCAAAGAAAATTTAAAATGTTTATAAGACACAAATTATAAGGAGTGAATGTTGTAACTTCTTCATAATTTTAAATCTACTATAAACAACAAAAATGAGATATTGAAATTTAAATCTTAAAAGAACATAATACGATTACTTTTAAAACCAATAAAGATGGTCGAACAGTGCTTATTTATGGAAAATATTATAGTTTACAAATTAAATAATTTATTAAAATGAGAAACCTAAATATTGTATCATGTTAATACATCAAGATATGCAAGGTTTAATTACAAGTAACAATATATTACCTCTTGTATATACTTTACCTAAAGTCTGTTAGATTAGGGACAGATTCAGATCCATTGTGTCTAACATTAGGAGTTGAATATACAATGTAACAAAATTCACATAAAATAAACCTTATTTTAAGGAATAAAAATAAATACATTAAGCATTAGTTAGAGTTTATTGGAATAATTAAGTCACTATATCAGACAGATATCTTAGCTTCCTATGAAGCTGTTTAATTCTTCACTAAGGCACATATAAAAAAGTCATCGCACGTTTTGAGAATACATAAAATAAAAGGAAAATTCGGCTTTAGAAATTTATTTGTTTTTCGCGCAAAGATACACGAGGGCTATCTGCGCTAGCCGCCCCTAATTTAGTAGTGTAAGACTAGAGGGAAGGCAACTAGTCAACACCACCCACCGCCAACTCTTGGGCTACCCTTTTACCAACGAATAATGGGCTTGACCGTCACATTATAACGCCCATACGGCTGAAAGGACAAGTATGTTTGGTTGGACGGGGATTTGAAATCGCGACCCTCAGATTAGGAGTAAAGCGCCCTCTAGCCACCTGACCATGTGGGCCAGGCTTTAGAAATATTTATTTTCATTAATCTGGTAGAAACACATTATTAATATGTACACCTGTTTTATTTTGAATGTTTGAATGTTATTTGGTTTATATTGTGTGAGCGTTAAAATAGCTTAGTGGTTTTCCAGACAAGATGCTTATTTACAAAATAAATAAAAACAGCGATGAATACACAAGACTGTTTAGTTTAAAAGTTATTAATTGGTGATCTAACATTTAATGATTATTTAGTTTTCATAACAGGAATGCTAAAATTAGTTATTTTAGAAGCTACAATTATGGTATAGTAAGTTTGCTTACGTAACTGCTTACGAATCATTTGTTGCGTACCTTAATGGTCGTGAACTGACGTCATGTTACTAGAGCCTTTCTCGGCTTTAAGTTACTGTTATTTCATCATAATGCTTAGCAGTTTGTAGAGAGTTCTACGTTTCAGTCAAAAATATATATGTGGTGGTGGAACCTACTCTTTTACCAACGAATAGTGGGTTTGACCGTCACATTATAACGACCCCACGCCTGAAAGGGGCGAACATGTTTAATGTGACGAGGATTCGAACCCGTAACCCTCGGACTACGAGTCGAACGCCTTAACACACTTGGCCATGCCGGACCCGTGATGTGAGTGCTATTCGTTTATTGTTGAAATTTATCACCAGCATGTATCAAACAGAAAATCGTAAAGAATCCGGTCTTAAAGAACCTGATCTACGTGTCAATTCTTTCTCTTTCCTCAAACTAGCATGAAAGTTATTATTTAACTTATTCATGGACAGTTTTGAAACTGAAGCGCCAGGAAAAAGGAAATTGAAATCGGAAGTTGGTTGGTTATAATAAGTTTACGATAATGCGGCATAATAAAGATAAATTAACTGTTTTGCTAATTGCCTTAATAACGTTGACAACTCTATGAAATTTACATAAGAAATTGAGAAACATGACTATTTAGCCTTTTCAAATATTTTACTAAGTAAAAATAAGAGAAAATTGAAAAATTGCTATTGGTAATTATAGCTTTACGTCAAATGTTATGTTATACTAATTAAAAAAAAACATTGCGTTTTATTTTTATGCTTGCCCCCCAGTGGCTCAGCGGTATGTCTGCGGACTTACAACGCTAAAAACCGGGTTTCGATACCTGGGCAGAGCCCAGATAGCCCATTGTGCTTAATTCAACAACTTCTTGTACTTACAGAATTTTAAATTACGTTGTACGAAGCTATAAACAACGAGTTATTAATACTCAAGCATTTAGCAATAGAAAGATTTTTTTTTTTAAATTTTAGACAGAGCTGTCAAGAAGTTAAAAGAACGAGATAAAAATATGACTTTAAAACCGTTTGTTGAAATGCTTTATAATTTGAATTATCTTGTCAGATAACATAATTATTTAAAAATCTTCCGATATATGGACTGATGAACAAAATTAATAAGATTTTTAATATAACGAAATATGAAAGTGATTTAATGGGAAAACTTGGTATATGAAAAATAGCATATGAATATGAAAATATTTATTTATGGTATTAAATAAGCATAAGCGACGAGAAGGAAATGTTGTCACAGATGGCGCAAAATTCTTTAAGCCTAACTATGAAAATTTGATCATGTAATTTTTGAAAATGTATATAGAGGTATTAACTGATGCAAAATTTTGCCCTCCCGATGATGATGATGTCGAAACATGTTGAATATGTATGAGTTTCAAGTCTTAGAATATTTAATTTTAATTTTATTTTAAAATTACTAAGTAAATCAATTTTCTACTTTGAAAGTGGGAACAGTCTTATTTCAAAAGTTTAATATGGACTATTAAACGTTGTATTTATTTTATCAATACATCTTTGTTTCCAGATGCATAATTTGTTTTTCTTCATCTGAAATGAACGTGATGTATCCACATCATTACACAGTCCCAAAAGACTCAATGGATCATTTCTGTTTTGGGGATATAAAGGCTTGGGGTGTTTTAGTGAACCCTTAACTTTAGTTTTGTAAGTTTGTAAGTTACCACTGACTTAAGGGATGAATATAATGTCTTGGGGTGTTTTAGTGAACCCTTAACTTTAGTTTTGTAAGTTTGTAAGTTACCACTGACTCAAGGGATGAATATAATGTCTTGGGGTGTTTTAGTGAACCCTTAACTTTAGTTTTGTAAGTTTGTAACTTACATCTGACTCAAGGGATGAATATAATGTCTTGGGGTGTTTTAGTGAACCCTTAACTTTAGTTTTCTAAGTTTGTAACTTACATCTGACTCAAGGGATGAATATAATGTCTTGGGATGTTTTTGTGAACCCTTAACTTTAGTTTTGTAAGTTTGTAAGTTACCACTGACTCAAGGGATGAATATAATGTCTTGGGATGTTTTTGTGAACCCTTAACTTTAGTTTTGTAAGTTTGTAACTTACATCTGACTCAAGGGATGAATATAATGTCTTGGGATGTTTTAGTGAACCCTTAACTTTAGTTTTGTAAGTTTGTAAGTTACCACTGACTCAAGGGATGAATATAATGTCTTGGGGTGTTTTAGTGAACCCTTAACTTTAGTTTTGTAAGTTTGTAAGTTACCACTGACTCAAGGGATGAATATAATGTCTTGGGATGTTTTTGTGAACCCTTAACTTTAGTTTTGTAAGTTTGTAACTTACATCTGACTCAAGGGATGAATATAATGTCTTGGGATGTTTTAGTGAACCCTTAACTTTAGTTTTGTAAGTTTGTAAGTTACCACTGACTCAAGGGATGAATATAATGTCTTGGGGTGTTTTAGTGAACCCTTAACTTTAGTTTTGTAAGTTTGTAACTTACATCTGACTCAAGGGATGAATATAATGTCTTGGGATGTTTTTGTGAACCCTTCACTTTAGTTTTGTAAGTTTGTAAGTTACCACTGACTCAAGGGATGAATATAATGTCTTGGGGTGTTTTAGTGAACCCTTAACTTTAGTTTTGTAAGTTTGTAACTTACATCTGACTCAAGGGATGAATATAATGTCTTGGGATGTTTTGTGAACCCTTAACTTTAGTTTTGTAAGTTTGTAACTTACATCTGACTCAAGGGATGAATATAATGTCTTGGGATGTTTTAGTGAACCCTTAACTTTTGTTTTGTAAGTTTGTAAGTTACCACTGACTCAAGGGATGAATATAATGTCTTGGGGTGTTTTAGTGAACCCTTAACTTTAGTTTTGTAAGTTTGTAAGTTACCACTGACTCAAGGGATGAATATAATGTCTTGGGGTGTTTTAGTGAACCCTTAACTTTAGTTTTGTAAGTTACCACTGACTCAAGGGATGAATATAATGTCTTGGGGTGTTTTAGTGAACCCTTAACTTTAGTTTTGTAAGTTTGTAAGTTACCACTGACTCAAGGGATGAATATAATGTCTTGGGGTGTTTTAGTGAACCCTTAACTTTAGTTTTGTAAGTTTGTAACTTACATCTGACTCAAGGGATGAATATAATGTCTTGGGGTGTTTTAGTGAACCCTTAACTTTAGTTTTGTAAGTTTGTAACTTACATCTGACTCAAGGGATGAATATAATGTCTTGGGATGTTTTTGTGAACCCTTAACTTTAGTTTTGTAAGTTTGTAAGTTACCACTGACTCAAGGGATGAATATAATGTTTTGGGGTGTTTTAGTGAACCCTTAACTTAAGTTTTGTAAGTTTGTAACTTACATCTGACTCAAGGGATGAATATAATGTCTTGGGGTGTTTTAGTGAACCCTTAACTTTAGTTCTGTAAGGTTGTAAGTTACCACTGACTCAAGGGATGAATATAATGTCTTGGGGTGTTTTAGTGAACCCTTAACTTTAGTTTTGTAAGTTTGTAACTTACATCTGACTCAAGGGATGAATATAATGTCTTTGGGTGTTTTAGTGAACCCTTAACTTTAGTTTTGTAAGTTTGTAACTTATATCTGTCTCAAGAGATGAATATAATGGTTAATAAGCACTAATTTCCATGGTGGTTAAGACACTGCTTCTTGCTTCAATGAAGATGAATCATGAATAATTGTTAATTATAAAAGGCACTCTGTACCTTTTTTGTTTTGTTGTTAACCTTAGAGCTTCACAATGGGCTCTATTCGATGTGCTTACCGCAGGAATCGTACTCTGAGTTTGTGAGTTACAAACCGTCAAGCTGAACGCCAGGACGTTACCCTGAATCATAATTAATTACTTCTTTTTAATTATCAATCATTGAACGTTTTGTTTTGAACATTAACTGAAACGTGAAATCTTCTGATTAATTAACACAAATATTTTTATCCTTCCGATTAAGTTCTAGCCTTAACCATTTCATGACCTAAAGTCTTGATACTGAAATTCCAATTTATATCTGATACATATTTTCTTGACAGCAGGCACTGCATGAGATGTACGCATGTGCAGTTAAACGAATAAATATGTAAAGGAATGTACTTTAGTACGCAAATACGTTAAGCTAGAAATACAGACGTATGATGGAGCCATATAAATATACTTTACTCCATCAGTTGTCATCATAGTACAATTAGAGCATACAGCGAATAATAATTTTAATTAGCTGCATTCTAGAGCCCTAACTCACATTTGGCTTCACTGAATACTCTTTCAGACACAGACTCAATTAGACTTAGAAATCTGACTGAGTAATCAAGACAGCTGGTACGGATATTGAAACTTTTATTAAAATAAAGTAGAGAACAACGTTTTGACCTTCTTAGGTCATATTCAGGTTATCAAAGAGAGAGAATTTGAAACTGACCGTTGCCGAGCACATGTCTTAGGGACGAGAGTGTAAACAAGAACGGCATTGTAGGGGGCGCTGTAGTTAGATGTTAGGTTATCAATTGGTATGGGTATAAAGGTGTTTGTTTCTTTATACTGGTTTAATGTTGATTTGAGTTGCTGTACAAGTAGGGTTTCTTTGATTTTATGTTTGTTTCCCTCCTAACTAACTGGTTGTTTTCTAGGATTATGTTGTATTCATTTAATTTGCAGTGTTCCAAAGCGTGCAAAGGTGTGTTTTTATCTGATTTCCGTTTTTCTGGCCCCCCGCTTGTACAGCGGTATGTCTCCGGATTTACAACGCTAAAATCAGGGGTTCGATTCCCCTCGGTGGGCTGAGCAGATAGCCCTTTGTGGCTTTGCTATAAGAAAAACACACAAACACACACCCATATTACACACCCATTTTTCTGCTTGTTTCTCCAATATAGAAGTCACGATAGTTGTTGCATTGTATTTTATAAATAATGTTGGTGTTGTGTTTGTTAGTGTAGTTTTTATACATTATGGACTTTGGTAGTTTTGTACCTGTTTCTTGAATATATTTGTTGTTTACCGAAATGTTGTGTTTTGTTACAAGTTATTTCCAAATACTGATTATTTTTTGGAGAAATTTTGTTGATGTTGATGAAGTGTTGTTTTATTTTGTTGATTTCATCGTTAATTGTATCGGGTGAACATAGTTTTGTGGTTGTGTTTATTTCGTTTCTTAATATGTTGAGTTTATGTTTTGTATCATGTGCTGAGTTCCAGCATGGGTGATTGTTATATGGATTTCTGTTTTCAATACTGCATCGGTTCTTGTGAACTTGAGGTTGAGAAATGCTGTATGGTTCCTTTTTTGGTGTTCACGGGTAAACTTAATGGAAACCAGGTCCGACATGGCCAAGTAGTTAAGGCACTCGAATTGTAATCTGGGGGCGCGGGTTCAAATCTCTGTCAAACCAAACATTTTCAGCCGTGGGGGCGTTATAATGTTACGGTCAATTCCACTATTAGTTGGTAAAAGAGTAGTCCAAGAGTTGGCACTGGGTGGTGATGACCAGCTGCCTTCCCTCTAGTTTTACACTAGAGCTTTGCGCGAAATTCGAAACAAACCAAACCAAACAAACTTAGCGGAAACCAGATTCAAGTAACACAAAAAAACATCTTCACACGTTTTTGAATACTGCAAATCAAATAAACAGAACATAACCATAGAAAACACCCAGATACTAAGTAGAAAAGCAAACAGAAACAAACGTAAAACCAAAGAAGCCCTACTTACACAACAACTCAAACCAATATAAAGGAACATTTTTATACCTATACCAATTAATAACCTAACACATACTGCAACGCCCCTTACAATCCCCTACCTGTCTGTTTACACTCTCGTCCCTAAGACATGCGCAGCAACAGTCAGTTTCAAACTCTTTCTTTGTTAACCTGAAGATGAACTAAGAAAGTCGAAATGTTGTTCTCTGCTTTATTTTAATAAAAGTGTTAATACCCATATCAGCCGTCTTGAGGATACATTTTTAATTCAAGTGGGTTTCTCGTCATCACAAATCTTACCGAGTGTTAACTAAACAGTAAAACAGATTCATATAACGTTTATGTAGTTAGCTCAACAGTACGTATTTACATAACAGATATTACAAAGAACAATAGAACCGTATGTATGTAACTTTTTGGTTGTAAGTTCAACCAGACACATTACTCTAATAGCGAGTATAAAGAACTATTGGCCCGTCATGGCCAAGCGTGTTAAGGCGTGCGACTCGTAATCTGAGGGTTGTGGGTTCGCATCCCGGTCGCGCCAAACATGCTTGCCCTTTCAGCCGTGGGGGCGTTATAATGTGACGGTCAATCCAACTATTCGTTGGTAAAAGAGTAGCCCAAGAGTTGGCGGTGGGTGGTGATGACTAGCTGCCTTCCCTCTAGTCTTACACTGCTAAATTAGGGATGGCTAGCACAGATAGCCCTCGAGTAGCTTTGTGCGACATTCAAAAACAAACAAACAAACAAATAAAGAACTATTAAATGTGTAGGTGATATATCTGCAGTCTACCCAAGCAACATGTTAGCTTAACCCTTAAACAACGAAAATATTGTGGATAGCAGCATTAATTGATGATGGTTGCCGTTTAAGAGATAACAACAACGAACGAAACGAGTGTATGCAACGTTTTAGCAGTAATTCTAACCAGACACATTACTCGAACAGATACTATTAAAAAACAAATAAAACGACTGTGTACATAGTATTAGCAGTATATCCCACCGGACATATTAGCCTAACAGATATTTGAAAAAAAACCCAACAATATTTGTATGTTTTTACTGTAACTTTAAGTAGACACGTCTAACAAAGAGTGAAACCGTTATAAAAAAAAACATTTCTAAGAATTAGACCAAGCGTAGCTGAGTAGATAGAGGGGAAATCTGGTAACACAGATGGTAAATTATCGATAAAGGTATTGTTTCACCTTCAGTTGTTTTTTTTTTTTTTTTTAAATAAATCGATACGTGCTGTTTAGTTTGACGCCTGATCATTTGTTTCGGATATTCACGCGCGTGTTATCTTATAGCAAAGCCACTTCGGGCTACCTGCTGAGCCCACCGAGAGGAATGAAACCCCTGATTTTAGCGTTGTAAATCCTGAGACATACCGCTATACTAGCGGTGGGCAGGATATTCACGCAAAGCTACGCGAGTGCTATCAACGTTAGCCGTTATTAATTTTAAACTGATAGACTGAAAGTAAAGCAAATTAACAACATTAATCGCTACGTTTTTAGATACTTTATTTGAAAATAAGAATTTTACCCACAATTTATGAGTTAAGTACAGTCCCAACGTTGTGACGGGACGCAAACTACAGATATTCAGGCTTACAATCTGGCACGATAAAAATGAGCCAAGTCTGATCGACTGTTAAGCCTAAAAGTCTAATTAAACAACGCACGAGCAAATATGCTATCTTTATGAATAAATATATAATATTAAGGTAATAATCCTCACGAAGTCATAGAATATTGTACACTAACTCGACTACCCTGTCTTCGAAAATTTCACATAGGGCCGAAGTATTGTACGTTGACAGATATCGACTCTTTCTCTGAAGTACTCTTTAGTTTTGAGCTTAAATCGTCGAATATTCAATCATTTGTATTAGATGAAGAAGAAACTGTATTTTAGTTTTGAATTCTACTCTGTTATCAATCGATTTTACGAGAAACAAATCAAGCACTCAGAGAGACAACACTTTTCAGTCTGGTTTTTGTAACTTGCTTTATAATGCCCGCTGCTATAGTACGATGTTCCGGAGTGGATGAATACGTCATCCATAAATACGATTCGCTCGATTAGCCAATGTCAGTCATTCAAATATTATTAAAGATTAACTAATCCTCAATGTATGCAAAGAACATACCTTTTATATTTTAACATTTATTTTATTAAATCATTTGATTGGTGCAATATTAAGAGCTTAACTTCTCTGTGGACTCATCATTGGCTTGGTGAACTAATTATTCTTCCATTTCATCTTGGACTTCACCAAAACTCTTCATGCTAAACACGTTCGCCCTCCCAGCCGTGGGGACGTATAATATGACGTTCAATCCCACTGTTCGTTGGTAAAAGAGTAGCCCAAGAGTTGGCGGTGGGTGGTGATGACTAGCTACCTTACCTCTAGTCTTACACTGCTAAATTAGGGACGACTAGCACAGATAGCCCTCGAGTAGCTTTGTGCGAAATTCCAAAACAAACAAACAAAACAAACTGTTCTAAATTAATAACTAAGTTCTCGGGTTGCATCCATCGTCTCTTATGTTGTTGTTTACATAAGATTATAAGAAAAGAAGCATTTATTGTAAAATAGATTAACCTTAAGGATTGGGGCTTAAGATTCCGGTGGTTAATGGAACTAAATGGCACATATGATTCATTTCAGTTTTGTAAAATACATATTATTCCAAGATCCAAAGGGACACGTGCATTGCTCTGTTAATAAGCTCTAACTATGGGAATCATAATGTAATTTCAGTCTCAGATACAAATATTTGTTATTTACAGGTGGAGTGAAAACATGTGTTTAACATTGTTTTTGTTTTAGAATCAGTATTTATTTTCAGTTTAATATTACACTATGTAACATAGATTTTGTTCCTGGATAGTATGTGTTATTTCTTAATTGCTTATGTTGTAGAAGTACAGAAAATGGCCATTATTCCCTTTAAACTTTGCTTTTGTAACCCGAATAATGAAATTTAGAAATTAACCTATTTTCTATGTAAAAACAGGCAGATTTGCACATTTTCATTTACATAAGGTCTGAATAAAACAACATATGAATCAATATTTATATGTATTTATACTAAAATTATACAAAAACAAAGAAAGATGTTTAGAAGCGAGTAGTTTTTCCAGATTTGCGACTGTAATGTAAATCACTTTGACGTATGAGTCCCCTAAATATAGTCTCCCATCATGTTTTCGTTATTCGCTCCCAGGTCACAAAAGCGAAGTTTGAAGAGAAAAATAGGTCTTTTCCATTTTCTTTAGACATAAATAATTGGGAAATAACACTTTCTGCCCAGGAACAAAAAAAGTAAACATTGTGTTACATGGTGTTATTAGTGATAAATAACTGAGTCGTGTTTGAAATATTTATGATTCTGTTTGGAGAGCTTTCCTTTAAACACATTAAAACCACTGGACACAAGAAACTGGGGCTGTTTAGCGTTACGTCCACAGTTCGAGTTCCATTACCGTAACATACACATATTTGGGGGCTGTGGATGCTTTATAAAAGTACAGTCAAACCAAAGTATTCCGTTTAGGGTATTGGTTAAAAAGTAGGGACGGCTATTACAAAAATATCTGAAATAGCTTTTCGTGAATATCTAATATTAAAAAAACAAATAAACATGAAAGGGAACATTTATGGAAGATTGAGGATCCAGATTGAAGGTTTACCCTTTACACACTCTGTAATCGATTGGAGATTTTTATTATTACTAGGTTCAAAAACCTGAATAGTGTTTACAAATTTTGAGGTCCAAGCTAGAAACAGTTTTTCTTTAGTGCAGCAAGAAGGGCTTATTGGAATCTCACATGATTTCTGAGTTAAGTGTAGGTATTTTGGACGTAATACGATACTAAAAATTATAGTATTTTCACGTATATCTTGATAAGTTATTTTTATATTATTTTTTTCATGGTTCACTAATAAAATAATTTCGTACCTAATGATATTTCTGATACTTGTAGTTTGTTTTTACTTTCACACAAAGCCACTAGAGGGCTATCTGCGCTAACCGTCCCTAATTTAGTAGTGTAAGACTAGAGGGATGGTAGCTAATCATCACCACCCACCGTCAACTCTTATGCTACTCTTTTACCAACGAACAGTGGGATTGACCGTAACTTTATAACGCCCCCACGGCCGAAAGGGAGAGCATGTTTTGTGTGACGGGGATTCGAACCCGCGACCCTCAGATTAGAAGTCGAATGCCTTAACCAACCTGGCCTCAAATCTGTTAAAGTTCTGTGTCATTAATCGAAGGTATTTTTCAAATCTATTGGCGTTTTGTATCATTAACCAACGCCAACTGATTGTCTTTGTTATTACATTTCAGATGACGTACCTTGGAGAGAGAAAAATAGAGTATTCTATGTTAAATTTAGCTTTCAGTTAAAATTTTTTTTGGTCAACTTCACAATGATATTTGATGGCGCCCTGTGCAAGATGTAAATCCGCACTTCACCTAAAAAAAAAAGAGAAAAAAACGAAAACAAAATCGCAAAATTGTGCTCACTACAAGACAGCGCTGAGTGCGGGCGCACTACTGGTTTTACCCTGGACACAGCCCTGTCGCACATATTTTAAAGCCAAAGGCATAATCAGATCTTTATTATCTAAAAATGAAACTCATGCGCATTCTCTTGCTCGTAAGCTGCTCCTTTCACCCTAATCAAGGTAAGTCTACAGTTACCCATCAGTTTTCATCACAGTTTTGTGTTTAAGCTGCTGTGAAAACAAAACACATGTAAAGTTTTCCTGCTGGACAGACATGTAATGAACTCCTCTATGAAAAGAAGCAACTTTCTCAGATTCTTAGCGCGGTCCTTTTAGTGACGCACTTTTAATCAACACTGTGTTTGCATTTAATTATTTTTGTCGACTAACACCAAATCTGTTCCAGTAAATTAATATTATCAATTATCATTCCTTTTGTCTCCGTGTAGGATTCTTCTGCTAGAAAGATCTGCGACAGTAATATAGGAGTGTGCACAACTTGCTAATTGAAATTAAATTATAGCTTTCAATTGTATAATGTCATTAAAATAAAAGCGAATATTCGCATATACTAACATTCCGCTTTGTTTTTCTAACTAATTTTAACTTAAAAAAATTAAATAAGTGAAAGTTTAATTTATACATATCGGTTCAATAAACACTATCTTTGATAGGATTAAACTACGCCGCGAAAAGCCTTTGTTAGACTACAGAGATACACATAATCACTACGGTTTGTGCACGAGAATCACGCTTATAGTGAAACCAAACTCACGTTCGAAATGAAAGCAATGATCACTATTTGGGCAAAGCCAACATTAATCTCACGTTATATCAGCTGCAACGCATTCGTTTTAGGGTTATGTTTAAAGAAAGCTTGTATTTTCTGACAAAGATAGTTTCTAGTGTAATTTCAGCAAACTACCACGTGAATGTCAGGTCAAAAACATTTCAAACTAGCATTATCTGAAACATTTAATTCATTTTAATTAGATATAGATTATTAGTTTGTTTAACGCATTATCACTTGAAGGAACCTAAAATTTTAATAATAATTTAGACGTTAATTAAATGTCGATATGTATCAAATTTATAATATTTGCCAACAAGAATGATACAAACAGTTTTACCACTTGACACATATGTATTTTAATATACAGATAACAATACGATTTATAATAACGATGATTACAAGTAATCATTTATAAACAAAAGGTGAGTAAATTATTTCTGAGTTGATATTATTACACTTCCTTTAAAGGTTAGCTAGCTAGCTCCCTTTTCTTGGCTGGCTTCAAGCCGTTTATAACCTGACTTTTTCCGACGAAGATGTCAAACGTCCTTGTAGAAATACTAAGGTTAATTCACTGCAGTTAAACGGTTTGTAATGTTCGAAATCTGTAAACCAACCAATAAACTGTGGTTTAGTACAGTGGGAATCTCGTTAATACATTCACGCACGTACGATTCAGAAAACATCACATTATTAAAGACATACATTTAGCTGGCTTCGGTTGTTAAAGTTATACATTTTTCTTGTTTTTCAAAATTTCCTGTGCAGAGGTCAATTGTTTCAACCAAACCTGAGACTCTTCAACTTAACTTTATTCTTCAGTTTTTGAAATATTTGAAACTTTTGTCGGGGTGAAGAATCTACATACAAAAGTTTAAGCAATTTTGTTCAAAGGTGTAGAATCAATTCCAAAAGCTAGTAAGCCTAAATAGTACAATTCAGAATATATATAAATCTACGTATATAGCAAACTATCTTCTGTTTAACAGCAGTATCATAAATGCTATGTAAATTTAATATCACTATATCGTTTCATAAGATATCAGTTTGTCACGTGGTGGGCCTAAAGTTTCAGTTAAGAAAATGATAAGATATCAGTTTGTCACGTGGTGGGCCTAAAGTTTCAGTTAAAAATGGGATAAGATATCAGTTTGTCACGTGGTGGGCCTAAAGTTTTAGTCATTTACTTCTTTGGTAGCGCCTACTCCTGTTTCTTATTAATGGAGTTTATTAACACTAAGTAGCCAGTTTGTCCAAGTTAAGGTGCTTTGTAAGATGAAACTGTCTTTTGAAAAATCTATTTTCTACTGGCATAGCAGTGAGATAACTTAATTTGTCTTTTTATTTCTCCTACTAACACAACTTAGTGTGAATTTTGTGAACTGCATAATGCACAGTTATGTTTCACACCATGTTCTGACAAGATGCGTCTTTTAAAGTTTAGTGTAAAAACTTTTCATAATTTTAAATATGGAATTCATTTGTTACATACATTTGTTTTGAACATAAAAAAAGGAAAAAGAGTTCTAATTTCATTAGAATGATACTTAAGTATCCATATTTCTAACAATCAGAGAGTTTGATTAAAACAACATTGAATATACAAATATTTTCGGTAAAACAAGAAACAAGACTTTCTTAATGATAGGTTGTGAAAATAAATCGTTTCCTTTTTATTAGAGACTTTAAGACTCCAGGTCAACCTTGAAAATAAAGTTATTCAGAAAAATATAAGATACCACTTGAAGAACATTTGTATGAAGATGCATTGTAGAAAACATAAAATATACTTAAAGAAGTGTAACATTTGTGTGAAGATGTTAAATAAAAGATACTTGAAGAAGTGTAACATTTGTGTGAAGATGTTTGATTTGCACAGTAGTAGATATAAAAGATACTTGAAGAATTATAACATTTGTATAAAGATGTTTGATTTGCACTGCAAAAGACATAAAAGACACATAAAGACATGGAACATTTGCATGAAGATGTTCATTTGTATAAAGATGTTTGATTTCGATTTAACATTTGCATGAAGATGTTCGATTTGCACTGCAAATGACATAAAAGATACTTAAAGAGATGGAGCATTTTATGAAGATGTTTGATTTGCAGTGCAGAAGACATATACGATACTTAAATACGTTGAACATTTCTAAGAAGAGGTTTGTGTAGAACTGCAGAAGACATCTTACTTTACATTTTTATTTATAATTTCTTTCTACTTAGCTCTTCCGTAATCCCCTTCGAAAATAGTTTAGTTAAGATCCCCATTTCTAAAAACCTCTTATTTGAGCGTCACAAATATAAAAATCCCATGGAAGTGCTCTGCGAAGCACATTCCTCTTTGGAATGGCACACTACGGGTGAAAACATGTACCTTTACAGACCAGTATTCATAACATGTGTATTGTCAGCACAGCTAGGTTGCCATATGACAATTCTTTTAATGGCCTTAATCCTATAAACTTGAGACAAATCTCATGTTTGTTACGGTTTACAAGCCAGTAGTTACTATTGTCTTGACCAGGTGAGAAGTGATTAATGACCACAGCGAATTGTCCAAGCAGCAGACATGTTGTCTTTTGATTTGCGCTAATGATATCCTTTGTTGACGAATATATTTGAACAATCAATCAATACTCCCATGTTTGTTAACCACATTCCAACTGGAAAATACTCCAGTAACTACGCTCATATGACAGTTAGAGAAGTAATTGTACTTGTACTTGCCCAATATGCAGACTAATCGTAAACATATTTTATCTCAACGTTTATAGGGCTAAAGTAGATAACCAAAACCTAATCTGGTCTGCTTATTGTTTACAGAAATATGAAGTGCTCCCCGTCACATCAAACATCCTCGCCCTTTCAGCCGTGGGGGTGTTATAAAGTGACGGTCAATTCCACTATTAGTTGGTAAAAGAGTAGCCCGAGAGTTGGCGGTGGGTGGTGATGATTAGCTGCCTCCCTGTAGTCTTACACTGCTAAATTAGAAACGGCTATTGCACATAGCCCTCATGTAGCTTTGCGGGAAATTCATAAACAAACAAACAATGAAGAGCTCTATAAACATGCAATAGTGGTGAGGCGTGAATCTTAATGAAGTGACCAGTTAGCATGTTTGTTTCTATATTGTAAGAATCATGTTCTATTTCATGCATGACTGATATGAAAACCAGTTGAATGATTTCATTTGTTACCTCAAATATAAAACAGTGGCTTCTCTTTAGTTAAGCTTGAACCAATAGTTTACTCAAAGTTCATTTGCGAATCTCATTATTAAGGCAATCTAATTTCATTACGCGAATCTATCTCGATGATTCGTTACCATGTTAAAACAGTGAAAACTTTGTGACGAAGTTCGCGGCTAAAATTACAATAAACAAGAAAATCACTAAGATGGACTAACAAAGTGAGATGAGAGATGATTTAGTTAACCCTAAAGCGTACAAGAAATAAGATTTATCATATAAAACGCTTCCAATGTTTACGTTGTTTAATTTGACAGTTTAAACAGTAATGACTCACGAACTTTAACAACAAAATTAAAAATACAAACTTTAAAATAAATATAGCTCTAACAGTTTATAAGCTAACGGTGAAAACTAATATCTGGCATTTCTGAGACAGACATAAATTTACTTTCTTCGTGTGTGTTTTCTTATAGCTAAGCCATATCTGGCCTTCAGCTGAGCTCACCAAGGATAATCGAACCCCTGATTTTAGCGTTGTATATCCGTAGACTTACCGCTGTACCGGGGCTACTTTCTTCGTACTTTTCGAAATTAATGTAATTACCAAATTTTTTGTTGTTTTTTTCACTTTTCGTTACAGGCCAAGTATTGACGAGTTTCAGTGGATTGTGCCCTAGAACTGGAAAAACAAAAAAAAAACCACGCTTCGCAGTATGGAGTCATGAATACGTTACATAGTGCCAGTCAAGTACTATTATAGTAGCCCAGACTTGGCGGCGGATGGTGTTTACTAAGTGCTTTAGATCTAGTCTATTGCTTCAAAATTAGGGAACCCTTGTACAAGTAGCTCTCGAGCAGCTGTTCGCGAAATGTAACAAACAGATAAACATTGAACAATAGGTTTACGTTTCATGGTGATATATGTGCAATACTGTATTGGTTTTATTATTTTAGCCCCGCATTACTGTGTTTTATATTGATTTTGTTGAACTAAGCCCTTTTTACGCTACGGCAGATGCACATGTAGACTGCAGTATTACAATGTTGTTATTTAATTTGTAATTCTGTGCTAGTGTAGTGGCTTTCTACTCGTAGTGTTGTGTAAAATCGTGGTATTTTTTTATATGAGTTACACTGTAGTGGATTTATCTACACCTCTGTACCACACTGCAACGGCCTTTTACTACTAATGCTGTATTACATTTTGATGTTTTTAATCAGTAGATTTGTGTTAATAAGTAGAACAGTGTTTGTTCTCCTGTTGACTGATGGTGACGCTATGTTTTTTATTTTGTTTACTGGTGTTCCGTTATGTTTTGTATTTATTTTTTTACTTGTACATCCGTGTTACATGAGGATTGGTTTTATCCCTAGGTCTGTATTTAACAGTGGATGGTGTGTGTGTTTTTTATTTTTACTTGTAGACCTGTGTTAACAGAATAAGCTTTGTAACTAAAAACCTGTTAAATACTAGGAAAATGTCTCGTATACAAGCAAATGTTAGGTACTTATATTATGTTGTAGTAATTTTGTTTTAGTTAGCTTGTGTTTTAAAATACCAAGTTTGTACTTTAGTCTGCGTCACCTTATGTTTGTTTTATTTGTTAAAGTCCTTTTTGCATTGTACTGGTCTAATACTTGGTTGTCAGTAACGAGACACAAAAGTATGACATTCTGTGTATTTATTGTTCATTTCGTTAATAATATTAGTATACTGCTCACTATGTCGAATGTAACTAGTTTTATATTATATAATTTATTCATATAATATTTAACGTAATATGTGCGTGTGTGTTTTCTTATAGCAAAGCCACATCGGGCTATCTGCTGAGCTCACCAAGGGGAATCGAACCCCCCGATTTTAGCGTTGTAAATCCGTAGACTTACCGCTGTACTAGAGGGGTTCACTTCAAGTACTATCTTAGTAGCTGTTTTTTTAAATTATTAATCATAATGATTGACATCACAGCAACCAATGAAACACTTACTACAATTATCTAAGGTTCTGAAGTTCTATCATGTTAACGTGCAACCTGGACCTGTGCTTTATCTGTTACTATCTTCTCCTATGTCAATTATTTTCCTTTGTTTTTCGTTTTTGAATTTTCCTCAAAGCTACTCAAGGGCTATCTGCGCTAGCCGTCCCTAATTTAACAGTGTAAGACTCGAGGGAAGGCAGCTAGTCGTTACCACCCACCGCCAACTCTTATGCTACTCTTTTACCAACAAATAGTGTGATTGACTGTCACATTATAACACCCCCATGGCCGAAAGGGCGAGCATGTTTGGTGTGACCGGGATTCGAACCCGCGACCCTCATAATACGAGTCGAGTCCTCTAACCACCTAGACACGCTGGCCCTCAAATAAAGGTAAATACAGCTTATTGGTGTATTCAACCATTTAAGAAATAATGCATTTCTGAGACTTATTGCAGAAATTAAAACTAATATAAAAGTGTGCATTTCTAATATTCATATTCACTATTTTCACGAAAGTGGATCATGTAAACATTTAAATTTAATTCGTCATAGAAAAAAATGTTTATGAACATACACGTTTTTTAATAGTTAATATATGTTAAACATTTAATGATAACACCCTCATTGACTAGACATTTTAAAACATATTTATTAATCTATGAAGTACATGTAAAAATACTCTCTATCAATTGAATGAAATGAAGTACGGGCCCTGCATGGCCATGTGGGCTAAGGCGTTTTACTCGTAATCTGAGGGTCGCGGGTTCGAATCCCCGTCACACCAAACATGCTCGCTCTTTAGCCGTGGGGGGATATAATGTTATGGTCAATCCCACTATTCGTTGGTAAAAGAGTAGCATAAGAGTTGGCGGTGGGTAGTGATGACTCGCTGCCTTCCCTCAGATCTTACACTGCTAAATTATGGACGGCTAACGCAGATAGCCTTTGTGTAGCTTTCCGCAAAATTCAAAAACAAACAATCAAATGGAGTAAATATACTTCTTCCAAAGGAATGAATCACATTTCCATGTTACATGTGCTACTTTAATGAAACTAAATGCACTGTTTACTTGGTTTTACTTCCTTTTGTCTAAGAGTGTACGAGCTGTGGATATCTTGAAACGACACAGAATCGTAGTTTGTTTCTACAGTTCGAACCACAACATCACCTCGTAGCGTCACGAGCTGTGCTTGTCTTGAATCGATACAAAATATTATTGTGTTTCTCAGCATAGGTAACTTTAAACAACTTGTATTTATGCCGTCAAAATTACGAAGAAAAAAAGTAATATAGTCACCTTTGTCGACCGTTGTTTTCAGCCATGATTGAACTGTAAACAGATGTGACTCACACTATATTACAGGCCTGGCATGGCCAAGCGTGTTAAGGCGTGCGACTCGTAATCTGAGGGTCGCGGGTTCGCATCTCCATCGCGCCAAACATTCTCGCTCTTTTAGTCGTGGGGGATATAATGTTTCGGTCAATCCCACTATTCGTTGATAAAAGAGTAGCCCAAGAGTTGGCGGTGGGTGGTGATGACCAGCTGCCTTCCCACTGCTAAATTAGGGACAGCGAACACAGCGCTCGAGTAGCTTTGTGCGAAATTCAAAAACAAACAAACAAAACCAACACACTATATTACAACTCAAAACATTAACCGGAAATTTATCGCAGTTGAAGTGGACCGGAATTTACTTACACCTATATTTTCATGAAACTGCAAGAAATGGAAATCGATTGTAAAAGGAAGGGCGAGATAGAACGTGTTAATTTTACGCCTCGATCTTAAAAGCTGTTGGATGTGTGCAGTGTTAGACGTGTAACGCAACAGGTCCATAAAATGGTGGTTAATGAAAAAAAATAAAAAAGTGACAAGAAATTATTAGTTAGCGCCCCCTTTGCGTTCCTGTTATAAAAATCGTTAGCGTACAACAGTTACAAAATATTCGTTGAAAATCATTGAGTGTAGTTAAAAAGCAACAAAAAATAGATATTTCTCAAAGGTCAATTCAACGTAAGCCTTACCTATATTCTATAAAAGGCTAATACAGATTTTAGTTTTGATTCCAGTCCTTAACTGACGTATCTGCGAGTCCAGATTTCGATGTATTTTTTCGAACCTTCACATCTGTTACTTTCAAAACGCATGCGTTCGTTACACGAGAACTAAAACGATCACCACTCTACCTAACTACTGAAAAACATTTTCTACAGTTGCTTGAAATTCAAACATGTTCTCCACACTAGCTGAGCATCGTAACACGTCTCCACTTTTCCCAACTGTTCAAACGAATTCTTGAGTTTTGTTGACTACAGAATCATGTTTTTCTCTAATAGCTTGACTATACACTAAATTATATTGAAACAAGCTCTCCCAATAGTCACTACTGAAATACATTTTTACCATACCTCATTATAGAAATTCATTTGCTACATTCAAGCGTACTGTCCAGAGTAAGTAGCTATCGAAACGTTTTCTCTGCACATAATGACTTTTAAAATGTTCTCTCCAGAGTAAGTAGTTATCGAAACGTTTTCTCTGCACATAATGACTTTTGAAATTTGCTGTCCAGAGTAAGTAGCTATCGAAACGTTTTCTCTGCACATAATGACTTTTGAAATGTACTTTTCACAGTAAATAGTTATCGAAACGTTATCTCTGCACATAATGACTTTTGAAATTTGCTGTCCAGAGTAAGTAGTTATCGAAACGATTTCTTTGCACTTAACAACTTCTGAAATGTACCGTTCAGAGTAGGTGGTTATCGAAACGTTTTCTCTGCACGTAATGACTTTTGAAATGTATTGTTCGTAGCTATTGAAACGTGTTCTATACTTGAGTTGATTATTGTAACGTGTTCTATACTTGAGTTGATTATTGTAACGTGTTTTCTGCTTTAAGTAACTATTAAAACCCCACTTCCACGTATACACTTAACCGTAACACAACTTACAATTTCTTCTAGCAAACTAGACATTGATGTTATCCATTGTTATGTCTACATGGTTTTTTTATTAACTGAGCATAATCTTCAGTACTAAATAATGTGCTGCTTAGTTTCAAACTTGAGATATAAAAGCCAACGTTTAGTGATTTTCTTATATCCTTCTTCCCATGTTATTGTGTTTCTTCTATGATTTTAGTCTCAATAAAAGAATGCGATAAAAATTGGGGTACTTTATTTACGAAACGTGCTCGCAGAATTTATCTTGTACCCCGTGAAATTAACTGACGTAAAATATCTCTAAAGACGTTGTTCTTTGTAATGGGATTAAAGGTTAAGCTTCGAAAAAGAAACAGGCCAGACAAAGCTTCCTTGAAAACCTACGAAGTAAGAGTGCTTAATCCTCGCTTGTGTTTTGCTTTCAAAGCTCTAAGACAACATCAACTGTTGAGAGATGGAAGTCAATAAAGGCAAACACATACACACAAACATAAATAGTTTGCACAAAAGTAATAAATTCGTGACAAAAATTTCAAAGCAAGATTTGAAAATTCAATTGGGAAGACTTATTCTTTTCACAAATTATTACTAGGTATGTCTTTTGTAAATTTATACATGTCTTTATTGAGTTGCTCACCAGAATAATTTATGTGTACAGCCCAGCATTGCGGAATTGAAACCCACAGCTGAACATGCTTGCCCTTTCAGCAGAGAGGGTGTAATAACATGCGTCCAATCCCGTTGTTTGTTGGTAAGAGAGTAACGAAAATGGGCCCGGCGTGGCCAGGTTGGTTAAGGCGTTTGAACACCCGTCGCACCAAACACGCCCACCCTTTCAGCCGTGTGGGCGTTATAATGTGACGGTCAATCCCACTGTTCGTTGATAAAAGAGTAGCCCAAGAGTTAGCGGTGGGTGGTGTTGACTAGCTGCTTACACCGCTAAATTAAGGACGGCTAGCGCAGATAATCCTGGAGTAGCTTTACGCGAAATTTAAAAAAAAAACAAGCGAACAAACAAGTAACCAAAATTGGTGGTTGGTTCTACCAGTTGGTTTACTTATCTCTAACAAGTAAGTCAAGATTAGGAACGTCGATGTAAGCAAGACGAACAAACAATGTTTGTAAAAACATTCGAACGTAAGTTTAATGTAACTACTGTATCTGACTGCCGCCCTTTGCAGGGTTGCAAAGTTCACAGATTTTAGGTTTCGGTTTTGACAGTCACTGTAATATTTTCTGCACATTAATAGCTCACGTTTTATGTCTGTTTAGAAAATTTTATTCAACTCACCCTATAAGCGTACGTTTCGGATCTCTTAAAGAAATATTTTTAGAACATCTTAAAAGTGAATAATGGCCGTAAAAATTAGTTTCGCAAATCAGAAGTCAAAATGGTGGAAAAGTAGGTTGTCAGGTGGCGCAACAAACGCAAGCTGAATGAGCTCGTAAAACAAACCCGAAACAGCAATATTAGATAATGTAGTTTTGTTAACACGCGATAAGAAACAAAATTACGCTACTAGAATGCAGTCGATGAAGATTTCTTCAACAGACACAAAATGAATGTCCTGATGCGTGATGTGAGAGAAGATTTCTACTGCTTCCAATTCTGTCATATGTTTATGACAAAGAGAAGGAAAGAAGCCTAGATTATATATATAAATTGTATTTATGTGAATACATGGCTATGAGTGGTACCTTTAGAAAAACATTTGAATAATGCACAAATAGCCAGCTTTGAATTAGAAACAAAACAAAGAAACTGAAAAATATAAGCCATGTATTTTACACATAATTACGTATTCTATACAGAGCACGTAGTAAAGCTAACAATTTACTAAATCGAGTACAACGTAGATGAAGCCATAAAGAAGACGTTACATTAAGTCAGATGTCAAGTCATTCATGTTTTATTACAAAACAACTGGTAAAGACTATAAAACGAGTTAAGAAAAGAGCGAGAATTGTAGTAATGAGATGTTGAGAAACCACTAGATGAATCTAATAATGTGGAAATATTAAACAAATTGATAGTAATGAGATGTTGAGAAACCACTAGATGAATCTAATAATGTGGAAATATTAAACAAATTGATAGAAATGAGATGTTGAGAAACCACTAGATGAATCTAATAATGTGGAAATATTAAACAAATTGATAGAAATGAGATGTTGAGAAACCACTAGATGAATCTAATAATGAAGAAATATTAAACGAATTGATAGTAATGAGATGTTGAGAAACCACTAGATGAATCTAATAATGTTGAAATATTAAACGAATTGATAGAAATGAGATGTTGAGAAACCACTAGATGAATCTAATAATGTGGAAATATTAAACGAATTGATAGAAATGAGATGTTGGGAAACCACTAGATGAATCTAATAATGTGGAAATATTAAACGAATTGATAGTAATGAGATGTTGAGAAACCACTAGATGAATCTAATAATGAAGAAATATTAAACGAATTGATAGTAATGAGATGTTGAGAAACCACTAGATGAATCTAATAATGTTGAAATATTAAACGAATTGATAGAAATGAGATGTTGAGAAACCACTAGATGAATCTAATAATGAAGAAATATTAAACGAATTGATAGAAATGAGATGTTGAGAAACTACTAGATGAATCTAAGAATGTGGAAATATTAAACGAATTGATAGAAATGAGATGTTGAGAAACTACTATATGAATCTAATAATGTGGAAATATTAAACAAATTGATAGAAATGAGATGTTGAGAAACTACTAGATGAATCTAATAATGTGGAAATATTTAAACAAATTGATAGAAATGAGGTGTTGAGAAACTACTAGATGAATCTAATAATGTGGAAATATTAAACAAATTGATAGAAATGAGATGTTGAGAAACCACTAGATGAATCTAATAATGTGGAAATATTAAACAAATTGATAGAAATGAGATGTTGAGAAACCACTAGATGAATCTAATAATGTGGAAATATTAAACAAATTGATAGAAATGAGATGTTGAGAAACCACTAGATGAATCTAATAATGTGGAAATATTAAACAAATTGATAGAAATGAGATGTTGAGAAACCACTAGATGAATCTAATAATGTGGAAATATTAAACGAATTGATAGTAATGAGATGTTGAGAAACAACTAGATGAATCTAATAATGTGGAAATATTAAACAAATTGATAGAAATGAGATGTTGAGAAACCACTAGATGAATCTAATAATGTGGAAATATTAAACAAATTGATAGAAATGAGATGTTGAGAAACTACTAGATGAATCTAATAATGTGGAAATATTAAACAAATTGATAGAAATGAGATGTTGAGAAACCACTAGATGAATCTAATAATGTGGAAATATTAAACGAATTGATAGAAATGAGATGTTGAGAAACCACTAGATGAATCTAATAATGTGGAAATATTAAACAAATTGATAGAAATGAGATGTTGAGAAACCACTAGATGAATCTAATAATGTGGAAATATTAAACAAATTGATAGAAATGAGATGTTGAGAAACCACTAGATGAATCTAATAATGTGGAAATATTAAAAAGAATTGATAGAAATGAGATGTTGAGAAACCACTAGATGAATCTAATAATGTGGAAATATTAAACAAATTGATAGAAATGAGATGTTGAGAAACCACTAGATGAATCTAATAATGTGGAAATATTAAACAAATTGATAGAAATGAGATGTTGAGAAACCACTAGATGAATCTAATAATGTGGAAATATTAAACAAATTGATAGAAATGAGATGTTGAGAAACCACTAGATGAATCTAATAATGTGGAAATATTAAACAAATTGATAGAAATGAGATGTTGAGAAACCACTAGATGAATCTAATAATGTGGAAATATTAAACAAATTGATAGAAATGAGATGTTGAGAAACCACTAGATGAATCTAATAATGTGGAAATATTAAACAAATTGATAGAAATGAGATGTTGAGAAACCACTAGATGAATCTAATAATGTGGAAATATTAAACGAATTGATAGAAATGAGATGTTGAGAAACTACTAGATGAATCTAATAATGTGGAAATATTAAACAAATTGATAGAAATGAGATGTTGAGAAACTACTAGATGAATCTAATAATGTGGAAATATTAAACAAATTGATAGAAATGAGATGTTGAGAAACTACTAGATGAATCTAATAATGTGGAAATATTAAACAAATTGATAGAAATGAGATGTTGAGAAACTACTAGATGAATCTAATAATGTGGAAATATTAAACAAATTGATAGAAATGAGATGTTGAGAAACTACTAGATGAATCTAATAATGTGGAAATATTAAACAAATTGATAGAAATGAGATGTTGAGAAACCACTAGATGAATCTAATAATGTGGAAATATTAAACAAATTGATAGAAATGAGATGTTGAGAAACCACTAGATGAATCTAATAATGTGGAAATATTAAACAAATTGATAGAAATGAGATGTTGAGAAACCACTAGATGAATCTAATAATGTGGAAATATTAAACAAATTGATAGAAATGAGATGTTGAGAAACAACTAGATGAATCTAATAATGTGGAAATATTAAACAAATTGATAGAAATGAGATGTTGAGAAACCACTAGATGAATCTAATAATGTGGAAATATTAAACGAATTGATAGAAATGAGATGTTGAGAAACTACTAGATGAATCTAATAATGTGGAAATATTTAAACGAATTGATAGAAATGAGATGTTGAGAAACCACTAGATGAATCTAATAATGTGGAAATATTAAACAAATTGATAGAAATGAGATGTTGAGAAACCACTAGATGAATCTAATAATGTGGAAATATTAAACAAATTGATAGAAATGAGGTGTTGAGAAACTACTAGATGAATCTAATAATGTGGAAATATTAAACAAATTGATAGAAATGAGATGTTGAGAAACCACTAGATGAATCTAATAATGTGGAAATATTAAACAAATTGATAGAAATGAGATGTTGAGAAACCACTAGATGAATCTAATAATGTGGAAATATTAAACAAATTGATAGAAATGAGGTGTTGAGAAACCACTAGATGAATCTAATAATGTGGAAATATTAAACAAATTGATAGAAATGAGATGTTGAGAAACCACTAGATGAATCTAATAATGTGGAAATATTAAACAAATTGATAGAAATGAGATGTTGAGAAACCACTAGATGAATCTAATAATGTGGAAATATTAAACAAATTGATAGAAATGAGATGTTGAGAAACCACTAGATGAATCTAATAATGTGGAAATATTAAACAAATTGATAGAAATGAGATGTTGAGAAACCACTAGATGAATCTAATAATGTGGAAATATTAAACAAATTGATAGAAATGAGATGTTGAGAAACCACTAGATGAATCTAATAATGTGGAAATATTAAACAAATTGATAGAAATGAGATGTTGAGAAACCACTAGATGAATCTAATAATGTGGAAATATTAAACAAATTGATAGAAATGAGATGTTGAGAAACCACTAGATGAATCTAATAATGTGGAAATATTAAACAAATTGATAGAAATGAGATGTTGAGAAACCACTAGATGAATCTAATAATGTGGAAATATTAAACAAATTGATAGAAATGAGATGTTGAGAAACTACTAGATGAATCTAATAATGTGGAAATATTAAACAAATTGATAGAAATGAGATGTTGAGAAACTACTAGATGAATCTAATAATGTGGAAATATTAAACAAATTGATAGAAATGAGATGTTGAGAAACTACTAGATGAATCTAATAATGTGGAAATATTAAACAAATTGATAGAAATGAGATGTTGAGAAACTACTAGATGAATCTAATAATGTGGAAATATTAAACAAATTGATAGAAATGAGATGTTGAGAAACTACTAGATGAATCTAATAATGTGGAAATATTAAACAAATTGATAGAAATGAGATGTTGAGAAACCACTAGATGAATCTAATAATGTGGAAATATTAAACAAATTGATAGAAATGAGATGTTGAGAAACCACTAGATGAATCTAATAATGTGGAAATATTAAACAAATTGATAGAAATGAGATGTTGAGAAACCACTAGATGAATCTAATAATGTGGAAATATTAAACAAATTGATAGAAATGAGATGTTGAGAAACCACTAGATGAATCTAATAATGTGGAAATATTAAACAAATTGATAGAAATGAGATGTTGAGAAACCACTAGATGAATCTAATAATGTGGAAATATTAAACAAATTGATAGAAATGAGATGTTGAGAAACCACTAGATGAATCTAATAATGTGGAAATATTAAACAAATTGATAGAAATGAGATGTTGAGAAACCACTAGATGAATCTAATAATGTGGAAATATTAAACAAATTGATAGAAATGAGATGTTGAGAAACCACTAGATGAATCTAATAATGTGGAAATATTAAACAAATTGATAGAAATGAGATGTTGAGAAACCACTAGATGAATCTAATAATGTGGAAATATTAAACGAATTGATAGAAATGAGATGTTGAGAAACCACTAGATGAATCTAATAATGTGATGAAATATTAAACAAATTGATAGAAATGAGATGTTGAGAAACCACTAGATGAATCTAATAATGTGGAAATATTAAACATGAATTGATAGAAATGAGATGTTGAGAAACCACTAGATGAATCTAATAATGTGGAAATATTAAACAAATTGATAGAAATGAGATGTTGAGAAACCACTAGATGAATCTAATAATGTGGAAATATTAAACAAATTGATAGAAATGAGATGTTGAGAAACCACTAGATGAATCTAATAATGTGGAAATATTAAACAAATTGATAGAAATGAGATGTTGAGAAACCACTAGATGAATCTAATAATGTGGAAATATTAAACAAATTGATAGAAATGAGATGTTGAGAAACCACTAGATGAATCTAATAATGTGGAAATATTAAACAAATTGATAGAAATGAGATGTTGAGAAACCACACTAGATGAATCTAATAATGAAACTACTAGATGAATCTAATAATATATTAAACAAATTGATAGAAATGAGATGTTGAGAAACCACTAGATGAATCTAATAATGTGGAAATATTAAACAAATTGATAGAAATGAGATGTTGAGAAACTACTAGATGAATCTAATAATGTGGAAATATTAAACAAATTGATAGAAATGAGATGTTGAGAAACTACTAGATGAATCTAATAATGTGGAAATATTAAACAAATTGATAGAAATGAGATGTTGAGAAACTACTAGATGAATCTAATAATGTGGAAATATTAAACAAATTGATAGAAATGAGATGTTGAGAAACTACTAGATGAATCTAATAATGTGGAAATATTAAACAAATTGATAGAAATGAGATGTTGAGAAACCACTAGATGAATCTAATAATGTGGAAATATTAAACAAATTGATAGAAATGAGATGTTGAGAAACCACTAGATGAATCTAATAATGTGGAAATATTAAACAAATTGATAGAAATGAGATGTTGAGAAACCACTAGATGAATCTAATAATGTGGAAATATTAAACAAATTGATAGAAATGAGATGTTGAGAAACCACTAGATGAATCTAATAATGTGGAAATATTAAACAAATTGATAGAAATGAGATGTTGAGAAACCACTAGATGAATCTAATAATGTGGAAATATTAAACAAATTGATAGAAATGAGATGTTGAGAAACCACTAGATGAATCTAATAATGTGGAAATATTAAACAAATTGATAGAAATGAGATGTTGAGAAACCACTAGATGAATCTAATAATGTGGAAATATTAAACAAATTGATAGAAATGAGATGTTGAGAAACCACTAGATGAATCTAATAATGTGGAAATATTAAACAAATTGATAGAAATGAGATGTTGAGAAACCACTAGATGAATCTAATAATGTGGAAATATTAAACAAATTGATAGAAATGAGATGTTGAGAAACTACTAGATGAAATAGAAATAGATGAAACCACTAGATAATAATGTGGAAATATTAAACAAATTGATAGAAATGAGATGTTGAGAAACTACTAGATGAATCTAATAATGTGGAAATATTAAACAAATTGATAGAAATGAGATGTTGAGAAACTACTAGATGAATCTAATAATGTGGAAATATTAAACAAATTGATAGAAATGAGATGTTGAGAAACTACTAGATGAATCTAATAATGTGGAAATATTAAACAAATTGATAGAAATGAGATGTTGAGAAACTACTAGATGAATCTAATAATGTGGAAATATTAAACAAATTGATAGAAATGAGATGTTGAGAAACCACTAGATGAATCTAATAATGTGGAAATATTAAACAAATTGATAGAAATGAGATGTTGAGAAACCACTAGATGAATCTAATAATGTGGAAATATTAAACAAATTGATAGAAATGAGATGTTGAGAAACCACTAGATGAATCTAATAATGTGGAAATATTAAACAAATTGATAGAAATGAGATGTTGAGAAACCACTAGATGAATCTAATAATGTGGAAATATTAAACAAATTGATAGAAATGAGATGTTGAGAAACCACTAGATGAATCTAATAATGTGGAAATATTAAACAAATTGATAGAAATGAGATGTTGAGAAACCACTAGATGAATCTAATAATGTGGAAATATTAAACAAATTGATAGAAATGAGATGTTGAGAAACTACTAGATGAATCTAATAATGTGGAAATATTAAACAAATTGATAGAAATGAGATGTTGAGAAACTACTAGATGAATGTTAATAATGTGGAAATATTAAACAAATTGATAGAAATGAGATGTTGAGAAACTACTAGATGAATCTAATAATGTGGAAATATTAAACAAATTGATAGAAATGAGATGTTGAGAAACTACTAGATGAATCTAATAATGTGGAAATATTAAACAAATTGATAGAAATGAGATGTTGAGAAACTACTAGATGAATCTAATAATGTGGAAATATTAAACAAATTGATAGAAATGAGATGTTGAGAAACCACTAGATGAATCTAATAATGTGGAAATATTAAACAAATTGATAGAAATGAGATGTTGAGAAACCACTAGATGAATCTAATAATGTGGAAATATTAAACAAATTGATAGAAATGAGATGTTGAGAAACCACTAGATGAATCTAATAATGTGGAAATATTAAACAAATTGATAGAAATGAGATGTTGAGAAACCACTAGATGAATCTAATAATGTGGAAATATTAAACAAATTGATAGAAATGAGATGTTGAGAAACCACTAGATGAATCTAATAATGTGGAAATATTAAACAAATTGATAGAAATGAGATGTTGAGAAACTACTAGATGAATCTAATAATGTGGAAATATTAAACAAATTGATAGAAATGAGATGTTGAGAAACTACTAGATGAATCTAATAATGTGGAAATATTAAACAAATTGATAGAAATGAGATGTTGAGAAACTACTAGATGAATCTAATAATGTGGAAATATTAAACAAATTGATAGAAATGAGATGTTGAGAAACTACTAGATGAATCTAATAATGTGGAAATATTAAACAAATTGATAGAAATGAGATGTTGAGAAACTACTAGATGAATCTAATAATGTGGAAATATTTAAACAAATTGATAGAAATGAGATGTTGAGAAACTACTAGATGAATCTAATAATGTGGAAATATTAAACAAATTGATAGAAATGAGATGTTGAGAAACCACTAGATGAATCTAATAATGTGGAAATATTAAACAAATTGATAGAAATGAGATGTTGAGAAACCACTAGATGAATCTAATAATGTGGAAATATTAAACAAATTGATAGAAATGAGATGTTGAGAAACCACTAGATGAATCTAATAATGTGGAAATATTAAACAAATTGATAGAAATGAGATGTTGAGAAACCACTAGATGAATCTAATAATGTGGAAATATTAAACGAATTGATAGAAATGAGATGTTGAGAAACCACTAGATGAATCTAATAATGTGGAAATATTAAACGAATTGATAGAAATGAGATGTTGAGAAACCACTAGATGAATCTAATAATGTGGAAATATTAAACAAATTGATAGAAATGAGATGTTGAGAAACTACTAGATGAATCTAATAATGTGGAAATATTAAACAAATTGATAGAAATGAGATGTTGAGAAACTACTAGATGAATCTAATAATGTGGAAATATTAAACAAATTGATAGAAATGAGATGTTGAGAAACTACTAGATGAATCTAATAATGTGGAAATATTAAACAAATTGATAGAAATGAGATGTTGAGAAACTACTAGATGAATCTAATAATGTGGAAATATTAAACAAATTGATAGAAATGAGATGTTGAGAAACCACTAGATGAATCTAATAATGTGGAAATATTAAACAAATTGATAGAAATGAGATGTTGAGAAACCACTAGATGAATCTAATAATGTGGAAATATTAAACAAATTGATAGAAATGAGATGTTGAGAAACCACTAGATGAATCTAATAATGTGGAAATATTAAACAAATTGATAGAAATGAGATGTTGAGAAACCACTAGATGAATCTAATAATGTGGAAATATTAAACAAATTGATAGAAATGAGATGTTGAGAAACCACTAGATGAATCTAATAATGTGGAAATATTAAACAAATTGATAGAAATGAGATGTTGAGAAACTACTAGATGAATCTAATAATGTGGAAATATTAAACAAATTGATAGAAATGAGATGTTGAGAAACTACTAGATGAATCTAATAATGTGGAAATATTAAACAAATTGATAGAAATGAGATGTTGAGAAACTACTAGATGAATCTAATAATGTGGAAATATTAAACAAATTGATAGAAATGAGATGTTGAGAAACTACTAGATGAATCTAATAATGTGGAAATATTAAACAAATTGATAGAAATGAGATGTTGAGAAACCACTAGATGAATCTAATAATGTGGAAATATTAAACAAATTGATAGAAATGAGATGTTGAGAAACTACTAGATGAATCTAATAATGTGGAAATATTAAACAAATTGATAGAAATGAGATGTTGAGAAACCACTAGATGAATCTAATAATGTGGAAATATTAAACAAATTGATAGAAATGAGATGTTGAGAAACTACTAGATGAATCTAATAATGTGGAAATATTAAACAAATTGATAGAAATGAGATGTTGAGAAACCACTAGATGAATCTAATAATGTGGAAATATTAAACAAATTGATAGAAATGAGATGTTGAGAAACCACTAGATGAATCTAATAATGTGGAAATATTAAACAAATTGATAGAAATGAGATGTTGAGAAACCACTAGATGAATCTAATAATGTGGAAATATTAAACAAATTGATAGAAATGAGATGTTGAGAAACTACTAGATGAATCTAATAATGTGGAAATATTAAACAAATTGATAGAAATGAGATGTTGAGAAACCACTAGATGAATCTAATAATGTGGAAATATTAAACAAATTGATAGAAATGAGATGTTGAGAAACCACTAGATGAATCTAATAATGTGGAAATATTAAACAAATTGATAGAAATGAGATGTTGAGAAACTACTAGATGAATCTAATAATGTGGAAATATTAAACAAATTGATAGAAATGAGATGTTGAGAAACTACTAGATGAATCTAATAATGTGGAAATATTAAACGAATTGATAGAAATGAGATGTTGAGAAACTACTAGATGAATCTAATAATGTGGAAATATTAAACAAATTGATAGAAATGAGATGTTGAGAAACCACTAGATGAATCTAATAATGTGGAAATATTAAACAAATTGATAGAAATGAGATGTTGAGAAACTACTAGATGAATCTAATAATGTGGAAATATTAAACAAATTGATAGAAATGAGATGTTGAGAAACCACTAGATGAATCTAATAATGTGGAAATATTAAACGAATTGATAGAAATGAGATGTTGAGAAACCACTAGATGAATCTAATAATGTGGAAATATTAAACAAATTGATAGAAATGAGATGTTGAGAAACCACTAGATGAATCTAATAATGTGGAAATATTAAACAAATTGATAGAAATGAGATGTTGAGAAACCACTAGATGAATCTAATAATGTGGAAATATTAAACAAATTGATAGAAATGAGATGTTGAGAAACCACTAGATGAATCTAATAATGTGGAAATATTAAACAAATTGATAGAAATGAGATGTTGAGAAACCACTAGATGAATCTAATAATGTGGAAATATTAAACAAATTGATAGAAATGAGATGTTGAGAAACTACTAGATGAATCTAATAATGTGGAACTATTAAACAAATTGATAGAAATGAGATGTTGAGAAACCACTAGATGAATCTAATAATGTGGAAATATTAAACAAATTGATAGAAATGAGATGTTGAGAAACCACTAGATGAATCTAATAATGTGGAAATATTAAACAAATTGAATTGATAGAAATGAGATGTTGAGAAACCACTAGATGAATCTAATAATGTGGAAATATTAAACAAATTGATAGAAATGAGATGTTGAGAAACCACTAGATGAATCTAATAATGTGGAAATATTAAACAAATTGATAGAAATGAGATGTTGAGAAACCACTAGATGAATCTAATAATGTGGAAATATTAAACAAATTGATAGAAATGAGATGTTGAGAAACCACTAGATGAATCTAATAATGTGGAAATATTAAACAAATTGATAGAAATGAGATGTTGAGAAACCACTAGATGAATCTAATAATGTGGAAATATTAAACAAATTGATAGAAATGAGATGTTGAGAAACCACTAGATGAATCTAATAATGTGGAAATATTAAACAAATTGATAGAAATGAGATGTTGAGAAACTACTAGATGAATCTAATAATGTGGAAATATTAAACAAATTGATAGAAATGAGATGTTGAGAAACTACTAGATGAATCTAATAATGTGGAAATATTAAACAAATTGATAGAAATGAGATGTTGAGAAACTACTAGATGAATCTAATAATGTGGAAATATTAAACAAATTGATAGAAATGAGATGTTGAGAAACTACTAGATGAATCTAATAATGTGGAAATATTAAACAAATTGATAGAAATGAGATGTTGAGAAACTACTAGATGAATCTAATAATGTGGAAATATTAAACAAATTGATAGAAATGAGATGTTGAGAAACTACTAGATGAATCTAATAATGTGGAAATATTAAACAAATTGATAGAAATGAGATGTTGAGAAACTACTAGATGAATCTAATAATGTGGAAATATTAAACAAATTGATAGAAATGAGATGTTGAGAAACCACTAGATGAATCTAATAATGTGGAAATATTAAACAAATTGATAGAAATGAGATGTTGAGAAACTACTAGATGAATCTAATAATGTGGAAATATTAAACAAATTGATAGAAATGAGATGTTGAGAAACTACTAGATGAATCTAATAATGTGGAAATATTAAACAAATTGATAGAAATGAGATGTTGAGAAACTACTAGATGAATCTAATAATGTGGAACTATTAAACAAATTGATAGAAATGAGATGTTGAGAAACTACTAGATGAATCTAATAATGTGGAAATATTAAACAAATTGATAGAAATGAGATGTTGAGAAACTACTAGATGAATCTAATAATGTGGAAATATTAAACAAATTGATAGAAATGAGATGTTGAGAAACCACTAGATGAATCTAATAATGTGGAAATATTAAACAAATTGATAGAAATGAGATGTTGAGAAACTACTAGATGAATCTAATAATGTGGAAATATTAAACAAATTGATAGAAATGAGATGTTGAGAAACTACTAGATGAATCTAATAATGTGGAAATATTAAACAAATTGATAGAAATGAGATGTTGAGAAACTACTAGATGAATCTAATAATGTGGAAATATTAAACAAATTGATAGAAATGAGATGTTGAGAAACCACTAGATGAATCTAATAATGTGGAAATATTAAACAAATTGATAGAAATGAGATGTTGAGAAACTACTAGATGAATCTAATAATGTGGAAATATTAAACAAATTGATAGAAATGAGATGTTGAGAAACCACTAGATGAATCTAATAATGTGGAAATATTAAACAAATTGATAGAAATGAGATGTTGAGAAACCACTAGATGAATCTAATAATGTGGAAATATTTAAACAAATTGATAGAAATGAGATGTTGAGAAAACACTAGATGAATCTAATAATGTGGAAATATTTAAACGAATTGATAGAAATGAGATGTTGAGAAACTACTAAATGAATCTAATAATGTTGAAATATTAAACGAATTGATAGAAATGAGATGTTAAGAAACTACTAGATGAATCTAATAATGTGGAACTATTAAACAAATTGATAGAAATGAGATGTTGAGAAACTACTAGATGAATCTAATAATGTGGAAATATTAAACAAATTGATAGAAATGAGATGTTGAGAAACTATTAGATGAATCTAATAATGTGGAACTATTAAACAAATTGATAGAAATGAGATGTTGAGAAACCACTAGATGAATCTAATAATGTGGAAATATTAAACGAATTGATAGTAATGAGATGTTGAGAAACCACTAGATGAATCTAATAATGTGGAAATATTAAACAAATTGATAGAAATGAGATGTTGAGAAACCACTAGATGAATCTAATAATGTGGAAATATTAAACGAATTGATAGAAATGAGATGTTGAGAAACTACTAGATGAATCTAATAATGTGGAAATATTAAACGAATTGATAGTAATGAGATGTTGAGAAACCACTAGATGAATCTAATAATGTGGAAATATTAAACAAATTGATAGAAATGAGATGTTGAGAAACCACTAGATGAATCTAATAATGTGGAAATATTAAACAAATTGATAGAAATGAGATGTTGAGAAACTACTAGATGAATCTAATAATGTGGAACTATTAAACAAATTGATAGAAATGAGATGTTAAGAAACTACTAAATGAATTTAATAATGTTGAAATATTAAACGAATTGATAGAAATGAGATGTTGAGAAACTACTAGATGAATCTAATAATGTGGAACTATTAAACGAATTGATAGTAATGAGATGTTGAGAAACCACTAGATGAATCTAATAATGTAGAAATATTAAACGAATTGATAGTAATGAGATGTTGAGAAACCACTAGATGAATCTAATAATGTGGAAATATTAAACAAATTGATAGAAATGAGATGTTGAGAAACTACTAGATGAATCTAATAATGTGGAAATATTAAACAAATTGATAGAAATGAGATGTTGAGAAACTACTAAATGAATTTAATAATGTTGAAATATTAAACGAATTGATAGAAATGAGATGTTGAGAAACTACTAGATGAATCTAATAATGTGGAACTATTAAACAAATTGATAGAAATGAGATGTTGAGAAACTACTAGATGAATCTAATAATGTGGAAATATTAAACAAATTGATAGAAATGAGATGTTGAGAAACTACTAGATGAATCTAATAATGTGGAACTATTAAACAAATTGATAGAAATGAGATGTTGAGAAACCACTAGATGAATCTAATAATGTGGAAATATTAAACAAATTGATAGAAATGAGATGTTGAGAAACTACTAGATGAATCTAATAATGTGGAAATATTAAACGAATTGATAGAAATGAGATGTTGAGAAACCACTAGATGAATCTAATAATGTGGAAATATTAAACAAATTGATAGAAATGAGATGTTGAGAAACCACTAGATGAATCTAATAATGTGGAAATATTAAACGAATTGATAGAAATGAGATGTTGAGAAACTACTAGATGAATCTAATAATGTGGAAATATTTAAACGAATTGATAGAAATGAGATGTTGAGAAACCACTAGATGAATCTAATAATGTGGAAATATTAAACGAATTGATAGAAATGAGATGTTGAGAAACCACTAGATGAATCTAATAATGTGGAAATATTAAACAAATTGATAGAAATGAGGTGTTGAGAAACTACTAGATGAATCTAATAATGTGGAACTAATAAACAAATTGATAGAAATGAGATGTTAAGAAACTACTAAATGAATTTAATAATGTTGAAATATTAAACGAATTGATATAAATGAGATGTTAAGAAACTACTAGATGAATCTAATAATGTGGAACTATTAAACGAATTGATAGTAATGAGATGTTGAGAAACCACTAGATGAATCTAATAATGTGGAAATATTAAACGAATTGATAGTAATGAGATGTTGAGAAACCACTAGATGAATCTAATAATGTGGAAATATTAAACAAATTGATAGAAATGAGGTGTTGAGAAACGACTAGATGAATCTAATAATGTGGAACTATTAAAGAAATTGATAGAAATGAGATGTTAAGAAACTACTAAATGAATTTAATAATGTTGAAATATTAAACGAATTGATATAAATGAGATGTTAAGAAACTACTAGATGAATCTAATAATGTGGAACTATTAAACAAATTTATAGAAATGAGGTGTTGAGAAACTACTAGATGAATCTAATAATGTGGAAATATTAAACAAATTGATAGAAATGAGATGTTGAGAAACTATTAGATGAATCTAATAATGTGGAACTATTAAACAAATTGATAGAAATGAGATGTTGAGAAACCACTAGATGAATCTAATAATGTGGGAATATTAAACAAATTGATAGAAATGAGATGTTGAGAAACTATTAGATGAATCTAATAATGTGGAACTATTAAACAAATTGATAGAAATGAGATGTTGAGAAACCACTAGATGAATCTAATAATGTGGAAATATTAAACAAATTGATAGAAATGAGATGTTGAGAAACCACTAGATGAATCTAATAATGTGGAAATATTAAACGAATTGATAGAAATGAGATGTTGAGAAACTACTAGATGAATCTAATAATGTGGAAATATTTAAACGAATTGATAGTAATGAGATGTTGAGAAACCACTAGATGAATCTAATAATGTGGAACTATTAAACAAATTGATAGAAATGAGATGTTAAGAAACTACTAAATGAATTTAATAATGTTGAAATATTAAACGAATTGATATAAATGAGATGTTAAGACACTACTAGATGAATCTAATAATGTGGAACTATTAAACAAATTGATAGAAATGAGATGTTGAGAAACTATTAGATGAATCTAATAATGTGGAACTATTAAACAAATTGATAGAAATGAGATGTTGAGAAACCACTAGATGAATCTAATAATGTGGAAATATTAAACGAATTGATAGTAATGAGATGTTGAGAAACCACTAGATGAATCTAATAATGTGGAAATATTAAACGAATTGATAGAAATGAGATGTTAAGAAACTACTAAATGAATTTAATAATGTTGAAATATTAAACGAATTGATATAAATGAGATGTTAAGAAACTACTAGATGAATCTAATAATGTGGAACTATTAAACAAATTGATAGAAATGAGGTGTTGAGAAACTACTAGATGAATCTAATAATGTGGAAATATTAAACAAATTGATAGAAATGAGATGTTGAGAAACTATTAGATGAATCTAATAATGTGGAACTATTAAACAAATTGATAGAAATGAGATGTTGAGAAACCACTAGATGAATCTAATAATGTGGAAATATTAAACGAATTGATAGTAATGAGATGTTGAGAAACCACTAGATGAATCTAATAATGTGGAAATATTAAACAAATTGATAGAAATGAGATGTTGAGAAACTACTAGATGAATCTAATAATGTGGAACTATTAAACAAATTGATAGAAATGAGATGTTGAGAAACCACTAGATGAATCTAATAATGTGGAAATATTAAACAAATTGATAGAAATGAGATGTTGAGAAACCACTAGATGAATCTAATAATGTGGAAATATTAAACGAATTGATAGAAATGAGATGTTGAGAAACTACTAGATGAATCTAATAATGTGGAAATATTTAAACAAATTGATAGAAATGAGATGTTGAGAAACCACTAGATGAATCTAATAATGTGGAAATATTAAACAAATTGATAGAAATGATGTGTTGAGAAACTACCAGATGAATCTAATAATGTGGAACTATTAAACAAATTGATAGAAATGAGATGTTAAGAAACTACTAAATGAATTTAATAATGTTGAAATATTAAACGAATTGATATAAATGAGATGTTAAGAAACTACTAGATGAATCTAATAATGTGGAACTATTAAACAAATTGATAGAAATGAGGTGTTGAGAAACCACTAGATGAATCTAATAATGTGGAAATATTAAACAAATTGATAGAAATGAGATGTTGAGAAACTATTAGATGAATCTAATAATGTGGAACTATTAAACAAATTGATAGAAATGAGATGTTGAGAAACCACTAGATGAATCTAATAATGTGGAAATATTAAACGAATTGATAGTAATGAGATGTTGAGAAACCACTAGATGAATCTAATAATGTGGAAATATTAAACAAATTGATAGAAATGAGATGTTGAGAAACTACTAGATGAATCTAATAATGTGGAAATATTTAAACGAATTGATAGTAATGAGATGTTGAGAAACCACTAGATGAATCTAATAATGTGGAAATATTAAACGAATTGATAGTAATGAGATGTCGAGAAACCACTAGATGAATCTAATAATGTGGAAATATTAAACAAATTGATAGAAATGAGGTGTTGAGAAACTACTAGATGAATCTAATAATGTGGAACTATTAAACAAATTGATAGAAATGAGATGTTGAGAAACTACTAGATGAATCTAATAATGTGGAACTATTAAACAAATTGATAGAAATGAGATGTTGAGAAACCACTAGATGAATCTAATAATGTGGAAATATTAAACAAATTGATAGAAATGAGATGTTGAGAAACCACTAGATGAATCTAATAATGTGGAAATATTAAACGAATTGATAGTAATGAGATGTTGAGAAACCACTAGATGAATCTAATAATGTGGAAATATTAAACAAATTGATAGAAATGAGATGTTGATAAACCACTAGATGAATCTAATAATGTGGAACTATTAAACAAATTGATAGAAATGAGATGTTGAGAAACCACTAGATGAATCTAATAATGTGGAACTATTAAACAAATTGATAGAAATGAGATGTTGAGAAACCACTAGATGAATCTAATAATGTTGAAATATTAAACGAATTGATAGAAATGAGATGTTGAGAAACTACTAGAGGAATCTAATAATGTGGAACTATTAAACAAATTGATAGAAATAAGGTGTTGAGGAACTACTAAATGAATCTAATAATGTGGAAATATTAAACGAATTGATAGAAATGAGATGTTGAGAAACTACTAGATGAATCTAATAATGTGGAAATATTTAAACGAATTGATAGAAATGAGATGTTGAGAAACTACTAGATGAATCTAATAATGTGGAAATATTAAACGAATTGATAGAAATGAGATGTTAAGAAACTACTAGATGAATCTAATAATGTTGAAATATTAAACGAATTGATAGAAATGAGGTGTTGAGAAACTACTAGATGAATCTAATAATGTGGAACTATTAAACAAATTGATAGAAATGAGATGTTAAGAAACTACTAGATGAATCTAATAATGTGGAACTATTAAACGAATTGATAGAAATGAGGTGTTGAGAAACTACTAGATGAATCTAATAATGTGGAACTATTAAACAAATTGATAGAAATGAGATGTTGAGAAACTACTAGATGAATCTAATAATGTGGAACTATTAAACGAATTGATAGAAATGAGATGTTGAGAAACTACTAGATGAATCTAATAATGTGGAACTATTAAACGAATTGATAGAAATGAGATGTTGAGAAACTACTAGATGAATCTAATAATGTGGAACTATTAAACGAATTGATATAAATGAGATGTTGAGAAACTACTAGATGAATCTAAGAATGTGGAAAAATCTAAATGGTTTCGATATGTAAGAAACTAAGAATCCTATACTCACCTGTAGAGGTTAGGTTTCTTAAGTACTTTCTCAATTATTTATTACTAGCAGTTTCAGTTACGTATCCAATTACAAAGATAGCATACGATATGTATATGCCAATATCGGAAGGCAAGGCGTGGTCACGTGCTAAACGAAAGTACTGTGAAATTGACACCACAAACAATAATAATAATAAAATATCTCTTTATAATGCCACAACTTGGTCGCATTAGATTAATTTAAATACTGACAGTTTAAACTAGCTGCACTGACTTTAATCTATCAGTTGAATATTAAGGACCGCTTAGAGCTAAAATTCTGACTCAAACAAACCTAATGTCAAAGGTGAAGCGTTCTTTAAATATGCGCAATCCGCAAGCCGTAAAAAGAAAAAAACAAAAAAACCTCAACAAAATTCAGAATGTCGCCGAGATGAATAAAAGTTACTCTCTGTCTACGCTACTACTTCCTATCTAAGAATCAAACATTTTATATTTTAAGCTGTAGAAAGTTCTACTAAATGATAGTGGTTTATAGATCGAAAGTATGCTTTAAGGCTAATAACACGAAATAGATAGCCAGTTGCGCATCTTTGCACTAAAACAAACATGTTGATATATATATATATATATATATGTATATTTAACAAAACAAAACAAAATCGAGACCAACTGGATATCACGGGTATTAGTAATATAAACATTACCACCACTTGGATATCAAATCTAGTAGGAGTTGGATTTCAAGTGCACTAGGATTGTCGGTACCACCATCAGTTGGATTTCAACTATACTGTTAATATTAGTATCGTCACCAGTTGAATGTAAAAGTGTCCTAGGAGTACTGTTAGTCCTACAAATAGTTGACTATGAGATTTGGTGTTATTATTGTCGGCATTCACGTATTGAGCGACTGATTTGAAGACGTTGTAAGTTGACGAAAACAGTAAAAACTGACATTATCTTATTGTATATCTCATGAACTCCTAACAGTTCTTCTGATTGCGTATTTACTGACTGGACTTCTAAATAATAATAAAAAAAAACTAATATGTTTAATTTCACAACGCCGTCACTTCCTATCTGAAAGAACAGTATACGTGTACTAAAAAAACGAAACCATTCCAAATGTCTTGTTCATCTAATGCCATTAAGACGAAATATACAATAAAATGTTAAAAAACAAAAATTTCATAAGCCTGTCGGGGTTTTTGTATGTGAGGCATTTAGCTGAGAGTTTACGACCCTCTTCTCCTCAGTCAAACGTGGCTGATCGTTGCTATAGCAACATGTTTATTGCTTCGAACAATTTTATGTACGAAATGCAACTCCTGTTGAAAGTCATCGCGCAAATAACACACGCGTTACTGATAGGTTTTCAAAAATTGTCTCGATGGACAAATTGATGATTCAACGTACTATGTTGTGAAGGGGGATTGTCAGCAGGCATAATGAAAGTAAAAAAAAAAAACTTCGAACATTGTAGTTGTTTAGAAATGTTTCATTCGAATGAATAATCACGCATGAATGATATTACATATTTCTTTTTACCAACGGTAAAATTAAAAATGTAATATTTGATGTAGAGGAAAAATACGTTATTTTATTCGCTGACAAAAGTTTGTTGAACGAAGTTTTATTGATAAGTCTTAATAGGGGGCAGTAGCGAGTACGACATATTAAGTCTCTACGCACAGATTACATTTTCAATTTTACATTTACTTGTAACATCATCACCAAACAGCTGGTACACTATATAATACCGGATAATAAATTTGGCATAATACTATAAAGCTAAGCACATACCTAAATTAATTTAGGTTACTAAATTATGGGTTAGAAAGAACTTAAAAATTCCACATGTATTGATGCATGAACACTTCTTACAGATTTTTATGCTTAAATATTAAAACAAGCTGCAGAAAAATATTTTCCAAAAGGAAGCGTATTCTCCAGGGCCTGGCATGGTCAGGTGGTTAAGGTATTCGATTCGTAATCCGAGTGTGACGGGTTCGAATCTCAGCCACACCAAACATGCTCGCCCTTTCAGCCGTGGGGGCATTATAATGTCACGGTCAATCCCACTACGCGTTAGCGCAGTAATAGCCCAAGAATTGGCGGTGGGTAGTGATGACTGGCTGCCATCCCTCTAGTCTTACACTGCTAAATTAAGGAGGGCTAGCGCAAATAGCCAACGTGTAGCTTAGCGCGAAATTCTAAAACCAAACCATATTCTACTACTGGTAGTTTAAGTTAACATTTATCTAAATTTGTGTTTTACTTCTAAATGGTTTGTTTGTTTTTGAATTTCGTGTAAAGCTACTCGAGGGCTACCTGCGCGAGCTGTCCCTAATTTTACAGTGTAAGACAAGAGGAAAAGCAACTAGTCATCACTACCCACCGCCAACTCTTGGGCTTCTCTTTTACCAACGAATAGTGGGATTGATCGTCACTTTATAACGCCCTAGCTGCTGAAAGGTTTGGTTTGTTTTAAATTTCGCGCAAAGCTACACAAGGGCTATCTGCGGTAGCCGTTCCTAATTTAGCAGTGTAAGACTAGACGGAAGGGAGCTAGTCATCATCACCCACCGCCAACTCTATTGTACTACTATTTTACCAAAGAATAATGGGATTGATCGTAACATAACGCTCCAACGGCTGAAAGGGCGAACACATTTGGTGTGATGGATATTTGAACCGGCAACCTTCAGATTACGAGTCGAGTGCTTTAACCACCTGGCCATGCAGGGCACAGAAACCAACAAATGAACAAGAACAGTGAAAGAAGAAAAACAAAACATAAGAGAAGGCGAGACAAAAATTTTAAGATGATTTTAAGATGGTTTGAAAGTAAAACAAAATAGAAGATAAAAATTGAATGGTAAAAGAAATAAAGACAGTAATAATTTTGAAATAAATCAGCACATAGATACAGAGAATCATTATAATAAATAAGAACGAAAGAGAAACAAAAAAATATAAAAGAGACAATAAAGTTTTTTTTAGATGTTGAAAATCAGACATACTTTTACGTTTGTCATTAAAGAACCAATAAACCTTGCTTATCTTGGAATTAGAACAGTTCGAAATCATTAAAATATAAAGTTATTGTGTTTAATGCGAATAACTTTTGAGTATCGTACAACATTCACAAAGACGAGACATTCAAGTTAAAAATCGATATTTCGCAACTGAATTACATTTTGATACTTAACACTCTGTCTGAAGATAAGCTCTTTTGAGTCCTCGAGCTTTTACAGAATTTAATATTGCATCAAAAATATCGGATATCTCGATAGATAGGAATCATCTCGTTGTAAAAATGCATTCGATTAAATGTATTTGAAACATTGTTATATTGTTTTTCTTATTTTTTTTACAAACTCTGCTTTTAAATCGAAATTACTTAATTAAAATATCTTGTGAAGTAAGAGTAAATCGAAAAACACTTAAATTCGTATAAAAAATTAACTGTTATAAAGTCTCTTTACCCTTAACTTAAAAAAAAATATCGCCATTGCCACTGCTAAAGAAATGTAAGCTGATATTAAGCATGAATTAAAAAATATTATTCTTCACATCTTTAACGTCTAAAATTGTATCTTAATCGTTGTTTGTTGATTTAAGCACAAAGCAACACAATGGGCTAGCTGTGCTCTGCCCACCAGGGGTATCGAAACCCGGATTTTAGCGTGTAAGTCCGCAGACATACCGCTGAGCTACTGGGGGGCGCATCTTAAACGAACGGTATAAACGAAAAAAAAGGTATATATTTGTTAGTTTTTCATTTTGTTCTAGCAGTGATATGTATAAAGATTAGTCGAATAATTCTATTTGTCTGGAATTTTTGGGTGTTCTGATCAAAACATGTTTGGTTCCGCTATTTTTTTAACAACAGGCTCCTCGTATGATTTATTTAATAATTTATGATATCTTCAAGTTAGATTGTGAATGGTAATGTAAGTTAATTAGAATAGCTATTTTCAACCTGAAGAATGAGTTATTTAAATTATATTTACAATTTCATAGCATAAATATTTTCTCCCTTTTAACAAAGTAAAATGTAAACGTATATTTTCGGTCGCTTCTTGGTTGTTGTTTTTTTTTAAATACTGAATTCAAAGATTTTCTTCAGCTTTATTACATCAGTTGAAACATGTTTAGAGTTAAGAAATCATTTAGGATACAATTTGAATATTAATAGATTTAACAGTCGGAACTAAACTACGAAATTTGAAAGAGTAGCCTAAAAGTTGGCGGTGGGTGGTGATGACTAGCTAGCTTCCCTCTAGTCTTACACTGCTAAATTAGGGACGGCTAGCACAGATAGTCCTCGAGTAGCTTTGTGCGAAATTCAAAAACAAACAAACAAAACTATATGTTTCAAAGTATTACTGAGTCATTATCAAGAATACAATAATTTGCGAGAGTTATGTGCAATTATTTTATAGCATAGTCACATTGAGGAATCAAACCCCGGATTTTAGCGATGCAACTTCATAGACTTACCGCTGTCCTACTGGAAGATATACAAGAGTTAGCACCCATACATATGCCAAAATATACCACGATCAAATTCATTTAGAGTTTTGTAGATTCAGGGATATTGTTATAATTTATGTTTGCAACGATATTTTAGAATGTGTATTAACCCTGAAGAAACCGCGAAGGCGAAACGTGAAGTTAAATAAAAATATATCATTTTATATTTGTCTAGAGTGTAGAGTTTGATTGTTCTTATCAAAATATTTTAACGCAACCTGTTATATGAATCTCAATAAAGATCAAATGCACGAATATTTTTAGATTTCTCAAGTAATTCGAACTGAGGAAATACAGGTCTAGGGGTTAGTTATGATTTTTAGGATATAATATATATAACTAAAAGTAAATGTACTTTTGCCTCGCAGGACATTTATTTCTTTAGCGTAACACAGATGGTAAGAGAGTGCACCTGTATGTCATTCAACAAAATGTAATGAATCCAGGCGAATGGCATCGGCGACCATGTTCCGTACGCCATAAAACGTTTCTTTTGACGTCACTCGAACCATACATTCAATTACTTAGCAATTTAAATCAGAGTTTTGTTGCTTCTATTTGACGATCTTTACCAAGTTATATCAAAATTGTTTGATAAATTTCTTGAGAAGCACCTGTGACGTCAAGAGCCAGACACACACACAAAGCTGTTTTAGAGTAACATGCAATCTCTTACAGCTTTAGCTAATATGTATATATCATTTAAGAGAGATTAATCAAAACATATCTTTTTTTCTTTTAAATTCTCATGACATCGCATAAGCATTTTATGTTTCCGACAGTAGAACAATCAGTTTTATTTGAAAAAGCCCCCAGTGGCTCAGCCGTAAGTTTGCTGCTGACGTACGACGCTAAAAATCGGTTTTCGATACCCGTGATAGGCAAAACACAAACAACCCACAACGTAGTTGTGATAGCAAAAAAAAAACAACCGAACAATAATTATTTGAAAATATATTAACTAATACATAGAGGGCGCTTCAGATGTATTTCATACACGGCAGCAGTTTCATTACGGTAAAAGTCTTAAAATTAATGTTTGCTTGACATTTGAAAGTACAGGTCATTACATAGATTAATAGTTTATTAACAATCTAAATTATTCCAAACATAAGTGTGAAGTAAAATTACTTAATAAAAATGTTCGAATGTTTATCCGTTTTGTAAGCCTAGTTCTAACTAACGATTATTGAACCTCTAATAGACGTAGCAAACATTCTTCATTATTTAGAAGCTAGAACTTGTTATTTTGTCGATAAATAATCGTCTATGATATAAAGAACTTTTTCGCTTTCAGTCGGTTGAATAATTTTCTATTAAGAAACACGGAAACTGCAAAAACATAGAATTTTGAACCCAGCGACGCGTTTTTTTCGAAATTGAATTAAGTATAATGTTACATAAGGACAGTTTTTTTTTTTTTTTTTTTTTGGAATTTCGCACAAAGCTACTCGAGGGTTATCTGTGCTAGCCGTCCCTAATTTAGCAGTGTAAGACTAGAGGGAAGGCAGCTAGTCATCACCACCCACCGCCAACTCTTGGGCTACTCTTTTACCAACGAAAAGTGGGATTGATCGTCAATTTATAACGCCCCCACGGCTGGGAGGGCGAGTATGTTTAGCGCGACGCGGGCACGAACCCGCGACCCTCAGATTACGAGTCGCGCGCCTTACGCGCTTGGCCATGCCGGGCCACAAAGGACAGAAAAATATCAAACAATACCACAGCTTCGTGAACACAGTCTATTTGAACAGATAAAGGTATTGTTATGGCAACGGTTCACTAACTTCGCACAGAAGGTGTCACGTTTTAGTCACGTGATGTGTGATCGTTTTGCAATGTAGCCACCGCTGTTTCTTCTCTGTCTATACGAGCATAATGGAGATCAAGTGATAACATAGCCGTAAAAAAACAACAAAAAACAATTTTTTTTGCGTTCATTGGTATGAATGTAAAATATAATTTTACTTGACTGGAAACACTGTTTGTTAAACTATAAAATTAATGTGAGGGTTTTCTCTGGAAAAGAATTTCTCTATGTAAATAAAAGCTTATAACGAGCCCCACTTTTATTGGGAATTACTATAGAATATATAACAGGTCATATAACAAATATCATTCCATCTATCTACCTGTTTCTATTTGTCTGAGTATAATTTAGTAATATTTAAGACGTGGAAGTGTAAACTTTCATAGTTTGTTAACAGTTGGTTAAATGAACATGAAAAATACATAGTTTTGGTATTACAATACACACGTTTAATACTGTTCTAGTAGTGTAATACCCACGTTTAAAACAACTTCTGCAATAAACACAATTAACTCCCAGTTTTAGCACTACAATTAATACTTTTAACTCTCAATTCTGTTAATATGATATACACTTATCTCAGTTTGATTGCTATAGTGTATGTTAGTACTACAACACGCAGTTTTAACACTATAATGTTTACGTTTATTAAAACCAAGTATTAGAAGTACATTACATAGTTCAATGACCCGGCATAGCCAGTTGGTTAAGGCGTCCGACTCGTAATCCGAGGGGCGCTGGATCCAGTCCTAGTCACACCAAACATGCTCGCCCTTTCAGCCATGGGAGCGCTATAATGTTTCGATTAATCCCACTATTCGTTGGTAAAAGTGTAGCTTAAGAGTTGATGATAGTTGGTGATGACTAGCTGTCTTGCCTCTAGTCTTAACTGCAAAATTAGAGACGGCTAGCGCAGATAACCCTCGTGCATCTTTGCGCGAAATTAAAAAACAAAACGTAGTTTAACACACTGTCTAATGGAACAATTTATTTAACACTAAATTTAGTCACTATAATCCACACGTTTAACCCTCAGTTTTTGCATTTACAATACTAATGTTTAACACTCAGCTTTAAAGCTGCAATATACACACTTGACAATATGTGTTATGAAATCTGAAATGTTGCAGTGTAGTTTTTAGATCAATATTGATATTGATAAAGATATTGATGTAAAGCCGTAATAACAGAATAACGTCATAACGCACGTGCCTGAACTCTTTATATACAAGAAAGTTAATCTTTCTACTTTGTTAGTTTATAGAAAACGAAAACGCTTCAATGATTAATACCTGGTCGAGGTTTTCATCTTGTGAAACTACACTTTTGTTAATTTGAAAAATAATTTAGTTATGAAATTCACCTAAAGATGGCAGAATTTCGTAAATATATTAAACGGAAGATTAACTGGAAACGCTGCATACGGCGGATTATGCACACGGTCCATCGTGAGAATACAGCTCTAACATTTTATTGTTGTAATTCTGAAAAACCTACCGCTGAACATTTGGAGACTGGATAGGTGTTAGTAAAATACACTTTTTGGGTATTTCAATTTTTCAACTTTGTTTTTCTTTTAAAATTGTTATCAGTGATTGTCTATCATTATATTAGGCCCAGCATGTCCAAGTGGTTATAAGCACTCGACTCGTAATTCGCGGGTTCGAATTCCCGTTACACCAAACATTCTTGCTCTTTAAGCCTTGGGGGCGATATAATGTGACAGTCAATCCCATTATTCATTGGTAAAAGAGCAGTTCAACAGTTGGCGGTGGGTGGTGATGACTAGCTGCCTACCCTCTAATCTTACACTGCTAAATTAGGGACGGCTATCGCAAATAACCCTCGTGTAGCTTTGCGCGAAATTCAAAACAAACAAACAATTATTATATTATCACCAAATAATAATAATAATAATAATAATGTCTCATGCAAGTTTTGCTACCTTTAGGCTTGATAAACTAAAACTATAATTTAAAATAAGATTACATTGTAAAATGATCATTCTTGATTATTCTTAAATAATTGCGTCATAGTAAAATAGAGAGTGATACCGATGAATGTATATAGAAAAATAATAGATTTCGATGTTACGGATTTAATAATATAAACTTATTTTAATATCTATGTTTGTTTCTATTTAATATATATTTAGAAATGCATGTAACTTCTATTGTTAAACTTATATTGCTTTGTGAAAGATTTTGAGCGTAAGAATCAACTATATACGTTTTATGAAAAAATCAACCTATCTTCGGATATTGTTGCTAACTGAGCTTTCGAGGACAAAACCCTAAAACTTATTAATCAACGTGCTAAGAAACAATTTTTTTTTTATTATTGGTTTGCTATAGTTAGTATACTGTATACTTCGGAAGTTACAACCGTGATTAAAACTTATTAATCGTAACACTACAGATTTTTGACCAGGAACGTTTGTAGAATTCGAACATACGAACAGCTAAACTTCAGTAAATTAGCTTCGGACGTTAGTATTTGTACGAGGACAGTTGATATTTTCATCGGATAAACTTACGTGTCTAGAAGCTAACTAGCTTCTCGTCAAGTGACGTGTACCTGTGTATCAACACAGAATTAATTCGCTCATTGTGAGCCGTCGATAAAATATTTAGCTCCAGACCAGATAGAAGACTCAGTATTGTTTATAAGCTCGTGAAACTTATGCATATAAACCAATATATGTAATAACCGTCATTGTAAGTTATATTGTTGTTTGCATATGAAAATATATTTATGTTAAGAAGGAAATGTGTGTGTGTGTGAATCTTATTGGCAAATGTCACAAACCTAATACATATCGACATATAATTAATCCCTAAAATGATATTAAATCTTCCGGCTATTTGAAATCGTAACACATAACACCTTTCAGAAGGCAAAAGATATAAATAGGATAAAACGGTTTTCTGAAAGACCATTACACAGCCTTACAGTGTTGTCTGCAGCGATTAAAATAGAGGACGGTCTGAACCGTTGAGGGCAACATTGATGGCGAAGGTTGGTTGACTTACTGCCATATGTTATTCTACTTGGTTTTATGTACACAACTATGTGTTGTTTGTTGGAATTTCTTTATTACTTTTACGTGATACAGTAATTGTTTTTCTATCTATAACTATGTGTCACTTGTTGATGTTTTTGACTCACTTTCACGTGTTGTTGTATTTGATTTTTCGTCTATGTTTCACAAGTTATTGATATTTCTGTATTACTGTTACGTGTTGTAGTGTTTAATAACCTCATTACGTAACATACAGTGTTTAATAACCTGATTATTTAACCTAAAGTGTTTAATAACCTCATTACGTAACCTACAGTGTTTAATAACCTGATTATGTAACCTAAAGTGTTTAATAACCTGATTATGTAACCTAACGTGTTGTAGTGTTTAATAACCTGATTATGTAATCTAACGTGTTGTAGTGTTTAATAACCTGATTATGTAACCTAATGTGTTGTAGTGTTTAATAACCTGATTATGTAACCTAATGTGTTGTAGTGTTTAATAACCTAATTATGCAACATAATGTGTTGTAGTGTTTAATAACCTGATTATGCAACCTAATGTGTTGTAGTGTTTAATAACCTGATTATGTAACCTAACGTGTTGTGGTGTTTAATAACCTGATTATGTAACCTAACGTGTTGTGGTGTTTAATAACCTGATTATGTAACCTAATGTGTTTAATAACCTGAGTATGTAACCTAACGTGTTGTAGTGTTTAATAACCTGATTATGTAACCTACAGTGTTTAATAACCTGATTATGTAACTTAATGTGTTGTAGTGTTTAATAACCTGAGTATGTAACCCAACGTGTTGTAGTGTTTAATAACCTGATTATGTAACCTATAGTGTTTAATAACCTGATTATGTAACCTACAGTGTTTAATAACCTGATTATGTAAACTAATTTTTCAGTTTAGTTCCACTCTCTCTCGTCTTCTCATATAAAGTGTCACACGAGAACCTCGTTTTAAAATCAAAGGTAAAGTTACACGTAGAACCTCATGAGAACCCTGCATAGCCAGGTGGTTGAGGCACTCGACTCGTAATCAGAGGGTGACGGGTTCGAATCCCCGTCACACCAATCCTACTCGCCCTTTGAGCCGTGGGGCGTTGTTATGTGACGGTCAATAGCTCTATTTGTTGGTAAAAGAGTAGCCAAAGAGTTGGCGGTGGGTAGTGATGAACAGCTGCTTTCCGTCTATTTTTACACTGCTAAATTAGAGACGGCTAGCGCAGATAGTCCTCGAGATGCTTCGCGCGAAACTAAAAACAAATCTTGTGAGAACGAAAACAAATCTAATAAAAAAGCGACTTGTGCTAACTGTCTGTCTACATCGCGAGATGAACGACGTTATGCTTCACAAAAAAAAATATTTATTTTACTTCGCAGAATAAAGAATCGACGAATAGTAAGTCTTGATAAAGTTACTTAATGTCACAGATTTATATATTGATTAAGTGGATTGATGAAATGGTTGTATACACATGTTTTTCTTTAATACAATGACCACCAGAAATTAGGTTTTTACTAATTTAAGAATATTACTCTATGTATCGTGGCCCGGCATGGCCAAGCGTGTAAGGGCGTGCGATTCGTAATCTGAGGATCGTGGGTTCGCATCCCCGTCGCGCCAAACATGCTCGCCCTTTCAGCCGTGGGGGCGTTATAATGTGACGGTCAATCCCACTATTCGTTGGTAAAAGAGTAGCACAAGAGTTGGCGGTGGGTGGTTTTGACTAGCTGCCTTCCCTCTAGTCTTACACTGCTAAATTAGGGACGGCTAGCGCAGATAGCCCTTGAGTAGCTTTGCGTGAAATTCCAAAAAACCAAACCAAACTATGTATCGTAAGATTGACTAAAAAACCTTTTTTGTTTTTTAATTATCAAGCATACACAGTGATGCACGACTAAAACAAAAGTCAAATAACGTATAAAAAGTAGTTTAATGAAAACAATCATGATGGCAGTTACAAAATGAAGAATATTGAGGAAAGATATGATTTTAGTGATGTATTGAATCTTAAACAATAATACAGTTGGATCAGTTTTAATTAATTAACACTCACCAATATAAACTAGAGTTGGACTGATTTTTGAAATGAATTGAAACTTACATATTACTAAAGTTGGGTTAGACTGTACGGTGTATTGACACTACATAATATTAGAGTTGTGTCTGGTCAGTTGTGATGATCTGACTGTTACATAATACTAGAACTGTATTGGTTACACTGCACAACAATTTTTTTGAAAAGTTTTGCTTCCTGAAAAGTTTATGCTGATTGTGACAGATACCTGGTAGGTATGCACAAATATAGTTTTGGTTTTGCTTCATCATGTAGGAACTCTGAGAAATAGACAGTTAACTGTTTATTGGAAATAAGGTATTTAATTTCGTTTATGTTTCTAATACGTTATTAAGTTCAACATAATTAAAAGTGTTTTGCTCCTGATTTTCGTTTGTATTCAATGTCCAGTGCATGACATTGCAGTGTCCAACAGTAGTCAGCAAGCATTGACGGATTCCAGTTGACCTGATATCGTTTTTCCATTGTAGCAAAACTAGAGATTTGGATGAAACGGTACATGATGGACAAATTTGGATGTGATTTTCGTGATAAGCAGCTAAAAATCTATAAGGAACACAGTGTTCCAGAGGCAAAATTTTTGTTGTGCAGTGTTATCATTAATTAATTAATTCACATATCGTGGTAGAGTCGGGATGATTATGGTACATTGATAACCACATGACACTAGATATCTAAATAAATGTATAACTATATTTCAAATGAAACACTGAACTTATCTAAGAAACGAAACGACTACCTGTAATCTCAATACGACTGGTATGGTTATTAAAACTTTAGTTAAAATAAAGTACAGACCAACGTTTCGACCTTCTTTGGTCATCTATAGATTAACAAAGGTTATCACGAAACGACTACCTGTTTTTCAACTTGAGTATTAAGCCTATATTGAAATAAATCTACAAACTATTATCCAAGTGAACTACAAAACTTACATCAAAACAAATCACAAACTGTTTTCGAGGAGTAGTATTAGTTTTATATCAAATGAGTTACATCACCTATATTTCAACTGACGTGCTGAACAAAATCTCAACTTATTGAATATTAGCTGGGGTACCTGTACCCTGGACGAAAGTTATATAAATTAATGATTAGTAAAAAGTTGTTTCCTTTATATATAATTAAAAAACGCACATAAAAACAAGATGTGAAACCGTAAGTTTGTATGCATCTTCTTATGGAACCAACAAACTTTCATGCAAAATTTAGTGAAGATCCATCAAGAGGGGCAAAAGTAGTGGTTAAAAAAACACTCATAAAAACTTCAAAATGCAAAATTGAATATTTGTGTGTATATCTCCATGAACCTAATGAACCTTCATACCAATTTTAGTGAAGATCCATCCACATCCTGCGAAGTATTTACATGGTCATACAACAAACAGTATAATTATATTTATATAGACGGCGTCAGTTCATTAGATCCACGTATAATGCCTTCATGACGTCATATATGAACCCTGAGAATGAAGAAAAATAAAGTCCTCCGTGAAAGCAAACAGAGGCGAAACGGGAAAATTGTAACACCTATTACAAATTTACATACACACGGGATAAATATTTCGCGAAGTTGGAGGTTATACATCGCGTAGTAAAAATGTTTTTTCCAGTATCATATAAGCAAAGCGTTCTATTATAGTATGATTCAGCTCGAATTAAAACAAGTTTACGATCTATATTACAAATGAAGTACGGTATTTATAGTAAAACAAAACTACAATCTATTTTTCAGAAAACGTTTGACAATATGTAACTCGTTTCACTATCACCTACTTCAGTTTACAACAACTAGAAATTACAAGTTTGTTTGCTTTTGAGTTTCGCGTAAAACTACACGAGAGACACCTGCGCTAGTCGTCCCTAATTTAGCAGTATAAGACTAGAGGAAAGGCAGCTAGTCATCACCACCCACCGCCAACTCTTGGGCTACTCTTTTACCAACTAATAGTGGGATTGACCGTCACATTATAACGCCCCCACGGCTGAAAGGGCGAACATGTTTGGTGTGACGGGAATTCGAACCCACGACCTTCGGATTACGAGTCGAGTGCTGGCCTTGCCAGACCAGAAACTATAAGAAATTTACTATTTAACGGAACAGAAGCTTAAGAATTTTCAATCATAGAACACAGTAATGGTTTGTCCAATAGACGATACTGTTTAGCTGTTGTGTATTTAATACAACTGTAGCGAGCATTACTATTTCACAATTGATTAACGTAGTTTGTCGTAACGTGAACTTTATGGTTAAAGCGTGTCGATATATAGCCTACTTTTGTAGAGGGCTCTGTTTGTTGATTGCTGTACTAAATCACTTTTCTGTAGTACTTTCCTTACAAGAAAGTAGGGAGTCCTTGATTAAGAATTTCTTTTCGTGCTATATCCTCTCAGCTTTTTTTTTTTAAAGAGATAGAACAGTATAAATAAGATTGGTAATTATTTCGACTGGAAAAGAGTAATTCATTTCTCAATAAAAGCAAAAATAACTTAGTCACAAAAGTAAACGATGAATGAATGAAATAAAGTTACTGATACTTTAGTATTTCTTAAAAAACACACTATTTTTTGTATCTTTCAGGCAGTTTTCTACGATGTGTATTTAATAGTAAATTTACCCTATTTGTGTTTTAAAGCTGCGAAAGATTGGATAATGAGAACATACTAAATAAGTTAGACGTTAGGGTTAGTTTATAGAAGAAAACAAAAGAACATTAGCCGTTATTTTTAAATTGAAGACTTTGTTTTTCAAATAACGATTCATTAATGTTCGTTGGTAAATTCTTTGTTTAGTATTTCGCCCCCTTTTTAAAGCTTTTACTGAATTCGGTCTTTTTTATAATGCTCCTCGTGATGGAAACACTAGATTGTTTTTTAAGTTAATTAATTAAGATTGTATCACTGAGCATGAAAGAATCAGTAGAGTAAGGTTGCGTTTGTGAGTTGATCGTCAGCTTTTCAGTAAGAATGATATTTGTGGTTTTGTAAGTAAACTAACAACAACCTAAGTTCAGGTTTTGAAGAATCACTTTGGTTTCCAAAGGGAAAAAGAGGAGCTATTTTGGTATTCAAGAAAGATAGCTCACTCAGTTAGTTTTCAGGAAGAGAAGAGGTGTGACTTGGTTTATCTTGTGTTCAGGAGTCACAAGATAGACCGTGAGAATTTATATTTTTATTATACAAAGTCGAAGGCTAGTACTAAACAAATCAAACATACATCTATCAGTTGAAGAAATAACGTGCACGGAAGGTAACCTTAAACCGGTACAGTTCCTCTAACATCAGGTTATTTGAGTTTTTTTCTTTGTGCTTCTGCACTAGCTGTCCCTAATTTTGAACTGAGGAATTAGAGAGAAAGCAGATAGTCGATAGCGTTAACTGCCCATTCTCGGCTTACGGTAATCGAATAATAGGATTTGACTGTAACTCTTATAACGTATCCAAGGCTTCAAAGTGCAAAACGGGATTTGCGTCAACAGAACACGAACCATTGAGTTTCGCAATCACAGTGAGGTGAGATAACTAGCTCAGATAAAGACCTTTTTGAATAAACAGTTGAAATCTTAGGCAAACATGAACAAGCCTGGTTGCTTTTAAATATGAGCTCAAATAAATAAATAAAAAATTCTTGTAATGTACAGTTTGAGAATAATAATTAAACAAAAATAGATTTGATAAAGACGCGGCTCACCGTGAAATCACATTGTAGTGATGACGTCAAGAACTACTTTTTCATTCTTTTAAAGAAGACGTATCAAACTGAATTCGGAAGGCTGGAAATTCAATTATTGGTTGCACGGTGTTCGAAAGAATGAAGGGAAAGTGCAGAATAAAACTTATCCGCTTTTAACCTTGAGATGAGAAACCTGGGACTGAAAAAAAAAAACCTGTGCGGTCGCTGAAAAAAGTAAATAACTTTATGGTTTTCGTGACCACATTATTTATCAAGGAACTTAATTATACTCGTGTTTGTATTTATTATAAGTGTTGTTTTTGTGATCTCAGTTCTTCAAAACAAAACTAAACACATTTCGCTCTTATTGTATATGCTGCTTTCCGGGCCTAGTTTTCTCAAAAATAATATAAATATTTCCCTTATTCTTACCCTACAAATTATTCTCTTCGTAACTTTAATTTACGTTAAATAACTAAACAGTTCTTTACTGTTACTGTCCAGACAGTCCTTGTAACCTTAATTCTCCGTAAATAACTGACCAGTTCCTTACTGCTACTATTCAGACTGTCTTCGTAACATTATTCCTTTGATAAGTCTAAAAACAAAACAAATCCTGTCCACTTCTCTTTCTCATATAAAATCCAGGATTAAACCTTGGCCTTACTTAATAAAAAAACTGTAAGTCCTGAAAAGCAAATGTGTAATGTTCAACTGTTGTAGCCCGGCATGGCCAGGTGGTTAGGGAGATCGATTCGTAACCTGAGGGTCGCAGGTTCGAATCCTGTCACACCAAACATGCTCACCCTTTCAGCTGTATGAGCGTAATAATGTTACTGTCAATTCCTCTCTTCGTTAGTTAAAAAGTAGCCTAAGAGTTGGCGGTGGGTGATGATTGCTAACTGCCTTTCCTATAGTCTTACACTGCTAAATTAGGAACAGCTAGCTCAGATAGCCCTGGTGTAGCTTCGCGCGAAATTGAAAACAAACAGTCAACGCATGTTTCTAGAATATGTCATGATTCAAAGCTAGGACATGACCCGACATCACATACATCACTTTTGACTGCACCAAGTTTTCTTTCCTTAATGGTAGAACTAATCAAGGACACTTAATAACAAGTGCTGCTATTCACGTGGACATAGATTTAACACCTCCATCAAGGAACTCCCATTTTGCCTCTTTATTTTAATTTCAGCAGCAGTGAGTTCGACTTATATTTATGAACACCATTCACACAACCATCTTTATGAGCTTCCTACTGTTACTAAGTGTAAATAATATAACAGTTATACGTGTTTGTACAACCACTACGTAACTGAATTCAACGAGAAATAAAAAATTAGAATTCAACACAATACTATATCTAGAAGAAACAAATGTATATACAGGATTTTAATATTTGAATGTTGTTAAAAAGAAACACAGCAGAAACTTAATAACAAAACGTGCATTAACATCAAGGTAAAAATGTGAACACCATTCACACAACCATCTTTAAATGTTACTAAGTGTAAATAATATCAGTTATATGAACGAGAAATAAAAAATTAGAATTCAACACAATACTATATCTAGAAGAAACAAATGTATATACAGGATTTTAATATTTGAATGTTGTTAAAAAGAAACACAGCAGAAACAAATGCATTAACATCAAGGTAAAATGTGAAAATGGTCATGAAGAAACTCGAGGACGGGAAATATACTCTTCAAAACCAGAAACGCAAAAGGGATATTTTTGTTATTTTAAAGAGAAATATATGTAATAACGTTACAAGCTCAGAGTATGTGATGTTACACGTGTTAAGGCACTGATTGTCAGATCAAAATGACAATAAAAGTTGTGTACTTTGAAAACGGATGAAAACATCGGATTTTTCGCCAAAACGCATGCGTGTCCAATAAATTTGTTTGAGAGATCTGCATATTCTGCACGTGCAACGTGTGCAAAATCCCTATAAAAGTGACGGGTTTTCGATTTCCTTAGCTCAGTGTTAAGCTACCGACACGCAATACAGTAATGCCAAGACTGACTGAAGCACAACGTAACAACGCCATTGGTCGATTGGAAGCAGGCGAATCTCGATCAGATGTTGCCAGAGCTGTGAATGTCCACCCAAGCACCATCACAAGGCTATGAAATCGTCACCAACAACATGGATCAACTCGTGACCGTTCACGATCTGGCAGACCTCATGTGACCACGTCCGCACAAGATCGCTACATCCGGTTACGTCACCTTCGGGATAGAACCACCACTGCGATGTCTACTGCCTCAACCATACCAGGGCTGCGTAGGGTTTCCGATCAGACCGTACGCAACCGTCGACGAGATTCTTAGGCCCCATGTGCAACCCATCATGGTGAACGTCAACGACGTTTTTTAACATGACAACGCCCGTCCTCACACAGCCCGACTCACCACTGTCTTCTTGAGACCCCACAACATCAACGTTCTTCCCTGGCCCTCCAGATCACCAGATTTAAACCCCCATCGAACATCTTTGGGACGAGTTGGACCGACGTCTGCGACGGCGACAACCTCAACCGCAGACTCTACCTCAGCTTGCAGCAGCTTTGCAGGCTGAGTGGACAGCCATTCCACAGGATGTGATTCGTCATCTCATCGCTTCCATGGGCAGGAGATGCCAAGCAGTTATTGATGCTCACGGGGAGCATACTCATTATTGACGTTAAACGTCAACTAGTGAGCGTGGACTTCGCCTTTGCAGACTTTGGATGTTCAGCAGTGAATGTGCAAAGTTTCACACATGTCATACAGAACTACCCGGAATAAACTTGTTAATAATATGTCTCAAATTTTGCCTTTTGCGTTCCTTTTTTTGAAGAGTTTATATTTACAGTATAGAGAAACTTGAAAATGGCTATAAAGATATTTACAGCTTAGTATCGTATGAAAATGATTAAGAAAAGATGTGAGTTCACGGTTCGCGTCCCATTTTTTTATTCCCAACATTTTCATGCGTGCTATTAAGCTTACTTTATTTTAGGGCCTGAGCGCATAATGTTACATTACGATTGATTTCTCTAGAAATTAAAAAACTGCAACAACAAGTTTCACAATAAAAGACAATACTGAAAACTTTTCATGTAGAAACGTATCTTTGAGAACTAGTGAAATAAATACGGAGAGTGGCGAAGATATCTTCTCGAGTTTTATTAAAGAGGTTTAACATAATGCTGACACATCTTTACACGACTTCACTTTGTACATAGATCAATTTACAGTGCTTTATTTCACAAATTTTAAATGGTTAAAAAATAACTAAAATAAAATTATTTATATTTGCAGAATTAAAAAGATGTTTATTAAAATCGTCAAACGATGTCGCTTATAAACACTTTACGCATCATTTCAACAACTTGTTTATCATCTTTAGGAGTTAATAAAAATACATTTGTTTTCAGTATTAAGCCTTCTGCTGTTTACACAAATTACTGACCTACTTTTACAGGATATATTCTATATACCAAAGTATCCTCTTGTATGGCTTGCATCTTTTACTTTTTTTAAAATTTATTATTTCCAGCTATTTCCTGAAACGTATAGCTAGCTAACTTAGCAGAAACAGATCTGACGGAAACAAACCAACTATTCATCAGCTATACAGATGTGAATGGTTGATGATTTTGTTTAGTACATATGGGTTTTAGACGATAATGTAAATCGAGCTCTTAACATAAATCTAGAGGATCCACTGAACATCATATTTTGTTGTTGATGTGAATCTAGAGGATCCACTCAACATCATATTTTGTTGTTGATGTGAATCTAGAGGATCCACTCAACATCATAGTTTGTTGTTAATGTAAATCTAGAAGATACACACATCATCATAGTTTGTTGCTAATGTGAATCCAGATGATTCACTGAACATCATATTTTGTTGTTAATGTAAATCTAAAGGATACACTTAAGATCATATTTTGTTGTTAATGTAAATCCAGATGATTCACTGAACATCATATTTTGTTGTTAATGTAAATCTAAAGGATACACTCAAGATCATATTTTGTTGTTAATGTAAATCTAAAGGATACACTCAAGATCATATTTTGTTGTTAATGTAAATCTAAAGGATACACTCAAGATCATATTTTGTTGTTAATGTAAATCTAAAGGATACACTCAAGATCATATTTTGTTGTTAGTGTGAATCTCGAGAATACTCCGAACGTCATAGTTTGTTGTTAATGTTAATCAAAATATTGTTTGTCCTTGTTTAGAAAGTAGTCTGGTTTTACGTTTCTTATTTTTGTTTTAAGTGATTTTTAAACCTTTGTTTTTTGTGATATCCCAAACACTCAGTGATGATTTTCGTGAGTACATCTGCTCTGTAACTCAAATCGCCAAACAGCGAAACATATGGCTGTATCGAAATATATAAATCATACAGACATATTCAAGAGGTTTAGTTGTTGTTCCATTACACATTATAATGGGGAAGATGTGTGATCTAAGTGATCTTGACCGTGGAATTATTGTTGGTGCCAGACGTGGTGGTTCCAGCATCTCAGAAACTGCTGACCTTTTAGGATTTTAACCCACTACTGTCTCTAGAGTTTACAGAGAATGTTGTGAAAATGTGAAAAATATAAGTCATCTACTGAGCAACAGTTCTTTGGGCGAGAACGCCTTGTTAATGAGAGAGGTCAGTGGAGAGTGGCCAGAATCGTTGAACTGACAGGAAGGTCACAAATATAAAAAACAACAACACTCCTTACAACATTGATTTGTAAAATGACCTCTCCGAATGCGCATTGTGTTGAACTTTGAAGTGAATAGACTACATTAGCAGAAGACTACGCTGTGTGCCACTTCTGTCAGTTAAGAACAAGAAGATGAGGTTGCAGTGGGCCCAGGATCATCACTGAGAACAAGAAGATGAGGTTACAGTGGGCCCAGGATCATCACTAAGAACAAGAACATGAGGTTACAGTGGGGCCAGGATCATCACTAAGAACAAGAAGATGAGGTTACAGTGGGCCCAGGATCATCACTAAGAACAAGAAGATGAGGTTGCAGTGGGCCCAGGATCATCACTGAGAACAAGAAGATGAGGTTGCAGTGGGCCCAGGATCATCACTAAGAACAAGAAGCTGAGGTTACAGTGGGCCCAGGATCATCACTAAGAACAAGAAGATGAGGTTACAGTGGGCCCAGGATCATCACTAAGAACAAGAAGATGAGGTTGCAGTGGGCCCAGGATCATCACTAAGAACAAGAAGATGAGGTTACAGTGAGCCCAGGATCATCACTAAGAACAAGAAGATGAGGTTACAGTGGGCCCAGGATCATCACTAAGAACAAGAAGATGAGGTTGCAATGGGCCCAGAATCATCACTAAGAACAAGAAGATGAGGTTACACTGGGCCCAGGATCATCACTAAGAACAAGAACATGAGGTTGCAGTGGGCCCAGGATCATCACTAAGAACAAGAACATGAGGTTACAGTGGGCCCAGGATCAACACTAAGAGCAAGAACATGAGGTTACAGTGGGCCCAGGATCATCACTAAGAACAAGAAGATGAGGTTACAGTGGGCCCAGGATCATCAAACATGGACGATTGAAGATTGTTAGCGTCGTATGGTTTGACGAATCTCGATTTCTTCTGCGACATGCAGCTGGTAGGGTGAGGATTCGCCTTATATAGTATGAATCCATGGATCCATCGTGTCTTGTGTCAACAGTACAGGCTGGTGGTGATGATGTAATGGTGTGGGAAATGTTTTATTGGCACGCATTAAGCCCCTTAGTACCAAATGAGCGTCATTTCAATGCCACAGCGTACATGAGCATTGTTGCTGACCATGCGTATCTCTTTATAACCACAATCTACCCACTTTCTAATGGCTATTTCCAACACGGTAATGCGCAATGTCACAAAGCACGTATCATCTGAAGCTGGTTCCACAAACATGACAGTGACTTCAATGTACTACAATGGCCTGCACAGTCACCAGATCTCAATCCAATAGAGAACCTTTGGGATGAGATGGAAAGAAAGGCATGTAGCCTGAATGTGTGGCAGTGAATCTGTGGAAACTGCGTGAAGCACTCGAGTCAACATGGACCAAAATCCCTAAGGAATATTTCCAGCATCTTGTTAAATCCATGACTCGAAAACTTCAGGATGTTCTGGAGGCAAGAAGGGGTCCTGCGCAGTACCAGTTAGGTATATCTAATAAAATGGCCAATGAATGTATGTGTGTCCAACATTTATACTTGAAACATAGTTTTAGTGTGTATTCCAAAGCTTCTATTAATGACGTTTGTTATTTAGTTCTGTTATTATTTTATCTTCGTTTTTATATTTTGCTAATATAGTTCTGTATGCAAATACAAAACTGCTAAGTACTACCATGAGAAATTAGACTCATTTAGGCTTAAGTAAATTGATAACTGATAATATGTTACTGACACTAAAACTTACAAATGTGAATTTGTTTTTTTTTAATGTTTTATTACTAAAGTTTTTTTCGTTATACTCTAGAGTTACGTTTTCTTGTTAATATTCAAAGCGTTCTACAACGATGAGGTTGTAGAACACATCCTTACTATATGGTTTTCTAATCACATTACCTTCTTCTGAAATCCAAGAACTTTCTGAACAGTTACCAAACTAATAATTATCACATCTTTATGTGAAATCAAGCAAGCTGTAATCACGTTTGCCTGGTATTGTGTAGCATGGTTAAAGATTACTCGTTTCTATGGTACTTTGTAATTTATTATGCATTGAGCATTCAGGTTTTATATAATTATTTATTCAGAATAATCCAATGTTTCATTTAATGACATAATAATTGCCGGTTCTTTACAAATGAGTTATTAGTGAACGTTTACAAAATGTTCGATTTTTTAAAATTGAAATAGACAATTTACACTTTAAAATAACTAGTTCTATACAGACAGTCATTAGATATTTTAGTATTTAACACTGTATTTTGAGACACGAACGAGCCTGCGTGGCCTGGCGGTTAGGTCTCTCAACTCACAATGTAAGTTGTTGCTTGTTGTTGTTGTTTTTGAATTAAGTACAAAGCTACACAATGGGCTATCTGTGCTCTGCCCACCACGGGTATCGAAACCCGGATTTTAGCGTTGTAAGTCCCCAGACTTATATGACGAAACTATTATTTTGGAAAGTAAAAATTTTGGAGACATAAAAACTATTGTTTAGGAAATACAACAGTCGTTTGCTTGTTTTGGAACAAAGATACATTGGAATATCTGCTGTATCCATCGTTGTAAGTCCCAAAAAGATAATGAAGATAAGCTATTTCCTCGGAGAGAATAACAAATTTTCTTCTTTGGGAGATTAAAAAAAAAGAAGGTTTTCCGGCCTTATGTTATATTATAAGATTACTTAATAATTAAACCTGATTATAATAACCGCAACGGCAATAAATGAATATCTAGGTTTGTAATACAACTGATGCCACAAAATAAAGAAAATTCACGTAAATCTCCGGCCTTAATATCAACATAGTTGAGAAACGAAACTTAAATTAATTGAATAAAATGTTATTTATGATAAATACAGTTGAAGGTTTCATTTCACTCGGTCTGGTCTCTACTTTCGGGCCCGGCTTGGCCACGTGGTTAAGGCACGCGACTCGTAATCCGAGAGTCGCGGGTTCGAATCACCGTCACACCAAACTGCTCGCCCTTTCAACCGTGGGGGCGTTATAATGTGACGGTCAATCCCACTATTCGTTCGTAAAAGAGTAGCCCAAGAGTTGACGGTGGATGGTGATGATTAGCTGCCTTCCCTCTCGTCTTACACTGTTAAATTATGAAGGGCTAGAGCAGATAGCCCTCGTGTAGTTTCGCGCAAAATTAAAAAAACAAACCAAACTTTACTTTTGATAAAAGATTCCGATTTGTTTTTTTTCCCACAAAGCTTCAGAAGTTTTTATAGGTGAATGTTAACGAAATACGTAACACATTTAGTTTGTAAAGGATAATGTTATAAGAATATATTCTTCATGTGTTATATAGAAAATAATGTTGCTTCTATATATTTCAGTTGAATTAAGACTACTTTTCTGTACAGAGTTAAAGCAGCGTTTTAATCTTTCAAAATTCATCTTTATGTAAACCAGAATTCCGACCTGAAGAAGTACCATTAAATCAATACTTTATGGTTGTTCAAAATACATATTTTTGGAAAACAGGATAGGTACGTTGAAGAGAGATCATAAATTATATATACGGGATATGTATGAGGTATGTGGGAGGTTATATCGAAATGTTTTAGGAAAAAATAAGAAATTATAATAAAACGTTTTTTGGGTAAATAATATAGGGTTTGGGATAGGTGTGATAATATAACGAAACGCTTTTGGGATAGGTAATGTATTATAGCTGTATGGGATAGTACAAAGAAATGATTTCTAGACAGACCAGACGTTATAACGTAAAAAGTCTTGAAACCTACCTTGGAGAAGAAAACACCGTTGAAACCACATTGAGTCTTCATCAAACTTGAACACCTAGAAATCACAAACAGAATTTCTCACAAGTGTTTACCGATGACGTCATAACCGTATTCGCCTTATCACAGGAACCAAAGTGTTAAAATATGGCCACTACATTATCGACGAAACCAAAACGTTTATAGATCGAGATTGACTTTATTATATCACTTCTTCATGCACAACCATGTAGAATGCACCAGTAGCACGTGCACCAGTAGCTTTACCTAGTGTCAGCTCACGTGGTATGAGAACGGTGCGTGGTTTGGTTGCAGAAAGAGTGACTGAATATCTCAAGTTCGGTAGAAGGCGTTTTTACCATGATGTAAAACTTCATGACGTGACTACGACGACAAGTCTTCTCTACGTCGGATCTCTGTCAAGAAACAGAAATTATGTCAACCGAAACTTATCCAAAACACACTAACAGCTAATTGAATTACACTACTAACTCTATCTTCTGTAAAGAAAGAAATTGATAAACATACAATATTCTACTGCTGCTGAAACTTTGTAGAATGGACAAAAACTACCTGTTGCGGAAGATTTTCGAAACGTCGTCTGCTACACTTGTGTCTCCACAACAGGCAGTTGTCGTCATTTCTCCAAATTTCATCATGAATACTCTGCCTAAACAATCTATCAAAGAGTTACTACTGTTAGTTGAACTGTATGGAATTTCACCAGCTTCTAGAATTGTTCTATCTTTATGTAGTGTTAGGTTTAAGAATAGACATAACATTGAACTAGAACCAAACCTCAGAAGAACGTATGGCGGGGAAGAGCTGGAAAAAAACTGGTTCATGTGATATTGTTAAAGTGTTTAATCTCGAAAGACTATGTGGCAGAAAAGAGGTGAAAAAATGGTAAATTTATTAAGGTTAGTCTACCTAACCTTGAAAGACAATGTGGTAAAAGAAGGTAGAAAAATTGTACGTATAGTAAAGTCAAACCAGTTAACCTCGAAAGATGACGTGGCAGAAGAGAGGTGGAAAACTGGTTGGTTTGTTTCTGAATTTTGCGCAAAGCTACACGACGGCTATCTGCGCTAGCTGCCCCTGATTTAGCAGTGTAAAACAGAGGGAAGGCAGCTAGTCATCACCACCTACCGCCAACACTTGGGCTACTCTTTCACCAACGAATAGTGGGATTGACCGTAAATTATAACAACACCCACCGCCGAAAGAGCGAGCATGTTTGGTATAATGGGGATTCGAACCTTCGAATCTCGGAATATGGGTCGAGTGCCTTAACCATCTGACCATGCCGGGCCAGGAAAGTGGTTTATTGGTTAAACAGCTTAATAATATATTGGTATTATGAAAGTTTTAAATTGTATCTCCTTTTTGTGAGACGTTGTCTTTTATTCAACCAGTTTATACCGACAAGATATCTTTCAAACGTTATCAAACACAATTTAATATTTTAAAATCGTCTATTTATAAATATAGCATCTTATGTCAGGCTCAATCGCTAGACATTACTTGCTTCAGAAGCATGCTATTCTTTACTAGCCAACAAGAACCAGTTAGGTGGTTAGTGGTAAACCACGGATTTACAAATCGAGCCCCGCTGCTGAAAAATACTCGTTCTGCACTTTGGGGTTGTTGGTGCGAGATTACAGTGTTAGTGAAACACCAATATTGAGTTAGATAGGAGTAGTCCAAAAGTTGGCGGTGGGTATTGTTGAGTAGTAGTAAGTCCTTTAGTCTATCAGTGAAAAATTAAGCACAGCTATGCGCAGATAGCGCTTGTGTAGCTTTTTGTGCAAATTTTCGTGAAAATACACATCAGTACTACACAATGGAGTAGCATTGATGTGTATTTTAGGAAAACACATTTAAAAAAAAACACTCTCGAATCTCGCTTCACTAGGCTTTAATGTGAAAGAAAGTGAACTGTTTGGACAAGCAATAAAGAAATGTCTCATGACAGTAGCAAATGGCCAAACAATGACTGTTAGACTCTTGTTCCTATAGTAAACAGCATTCAGTGCACTAACGCTAATTATGTACAAATCAGTATATCCGTTAAGGCACCCTCTGTGTCAGAATACCTTCCTCGAACCTGTCATTTTCAGTTGCCTATTAGTCGCCACACATAGCAACAGATACTATCTTAGAAGTCTAGATGGAACCTTGGAATTTGTCACTCGCAACTATTTCTTATTAAAATATGTGATGCTTCCTTACACTAGAGCTATAAAAGAAATAATTGTTACGGAGCTCAGTGCTCAGTGTGTCACTCTTAGAAACTGACAACACAGTGTCGGTTCTGGATAATAAAAAAATATGAGAATATGCAAAATTAGTAAAGTTTGTCTTTCAAAGCAAAGATGTAACTTCTGTTGTATATATATATATATACAAATTAGTTCACGTATAAGTGAATTTATTACCATTAATTACAAAACAAAATAATGCATTAATGTTCAATACATAATAAAAACTAAGTTCATGATCACTGCAAATAATGTTGTAAATAGAACTTGAAATTTGACCAGTATAAATGGAATTTTATGTATGATTACCGCTGTCAGTTTAGCTTGATCTTTGAACATAATTATAAGCGAAGCTTGAGCTGTGATCACCGCTGTAAATACAACTTACTCACTGGTCCTTGATATAAATAAAAACTGAGTTGTAATCACCGCTGTAAATACAACTTACTCACTGGTCCTTGATATAAATAAAAATTGAGTTGTAATCACCGCTGTAAATACAACTTACTCACTGGTCCTTGATATAAATAAGGCTCTAGCTAAGATCATCGTTATAAATACAACTTAAAAACTGATCTCTGTATAAATAAAGCTTGAGCTTTGATCACCGCTGTATATACAGCTTAAACTGATTCTTGATATAAATAAAGCTTGATCAGTGACCGAAAATATAAATAAAGTTTCAGCTAGACATTTTATCTCGTCTAGCATGTGCATAGTGGTTATTTGTAAAGCTGTCTAAACTAAGTAACTCGACGAAAAAAATACTGAGGTGTAGGTTTACTCTTTCTACTTTCTCGGTAAAAAATGGCAGAGACTGTAAAAACATTCACCAATATCGTTAGAAGTAATGTGCCAACATAAATGATTACCGCATTTCTTTGAATAGGAGCTGCGCTTATAGAACCAGTGCTCTCTCGAGTTTCATCTCTCCAACTCCAGGAATTGAATTTCATCTTCACTTCTGACCATAAGAAATATTTTTCACACTCTCTATATCTGCTTTTGAGTTAATTAAACTTCTTTCTAAAACGTACGAAGGTTTTTGTTGTGTTTTTTTTTTTCGTTTCGCAAGCTTTACGCTTTGCAAAGCAACTTATTATAGATTTTAGACTGATTCATAAGGTTCCTTAGTTTGAACCGTTGTTTGTTTCGTACCTAAACCAAACTGTTTAATACTTGACTCTAACCACTTCATCGAACGAATATTCAACCCTACTAGTATCGTTTTATCTTCTTTGGATTTATTTTACTAGTCTGTAATGAGGGATTTTTTTCAGTACAGACATTATGAAAGTAAGTTACAGATACCATGAAAACAAGAAACACATCAAACGCTCTATATCAGCTTACTTATGAACAACAGATATCTATGTTATCCCACTTCCACAACCATTAGAAACATATCTTATTTTAATGATACCTTACATTTATGAGAAACATATCTGACTCTCTCTGCTACTATACTCTCAGGGAAAAAAAAAAAAAGATTAATTTTTTCTACCTTACAGTCTCGATAAAATCGAACTCTTGCCACTGCCTCACGCTCTGAAAAAGATATTTGATTTTTGCTACTACATCATTCTCATGATAAACAGACTTGGCTCTAGCCCTATCCCAATTCACGAGTACAAGAGCTAACGTTATCACATCTCAATTCACGAGTACAAGAGCTAACGTTATCACTTAACCCTGATGAGAAAAATCTAACACGTTATCATATTATTCCATTCAAAAACAGATTTAACTTGATATATTATTCACCTTCTTTGGAAACAGAGATAAATATTTTTTTATTAACCACACCTTTCAAGTTATAAGTAAAAGTGTTAGTACCGTCTTGAGATACATTTGTACTTCAAGTGGGTTTTTCATGATCACGAAAGACCAGTAGTTCTTTTCATCACTTCACTCCACGAGAAATATATCCAATTCTTTCTATCACTTGCCTATAATGGTAAATAGATCTAACCCTTGTTCTACATCGCTCCACAAGAAAAATATCTAACGCTTTCTACTACTCTACCTTCATAAGGAACAGTTCTAACCCTTTCGCTCCTTACTACCTTACCCCCCCCCCACGAGAAACAGATCCAATTCTTTCTATTACTTGCATATAATGGTAAATAGATCTAACCCTTGTTACTACATCACCCTACAAGAAAAATATCTAACGCTATCTACTACTCTACCTTCATAAGGTACCTTACCCCCATAGATCCAATCAAGATTATTACTCCCCTTTCAGAAACAGATTTTCGAAAAGCATTAATTATAGTTTCATCTATAGTTACTTAATTTATGTCTATCACAAGACAACCTCCTAGCCACGGGTGGTCTTTTGGGGCCTTTGTTATTTTAAAATTACTATCGATCCAACGCCGCCCCACTCCCACACAAGGAAAAACAAATGATTGTTGTTGTAAACTCTTCTTTCAGCAGCAACTGTTATTATGGGATATAAATTGGGGGAGTTAAAGCTGATAAAACGTCCCTGTACAACCGTTCGTAAAGTAATAGGAGTTCTTGCCCCTAACTACGAAGTTTGCCCCTTGAAGAAACACACACATACAAACAGTCAATGGCTTTTCGTCAGAGGATTTTATTTTTTCTAATGACGATAACTAAAGAGTACTGAAAACGTTTTATCGTCTGGACTGTCATTTCGATACAATCAGTTTAAAACTTCATATTTTTTCTTGATTTTCTTAGTTAACATATGATCAGTCTTGGTTAGCAGTATGAGACCATAGGGTTTGGTTTGTTTTGAATTTCACGCAAAACTATACGAGGGCTATCTCCGTTAGCCATCCCTAATTTAGCAGTGTAAGACTAGAGGGAAGGCAGCTAGTCATCACTACCCACCGCTAACTCTTGGTCTACTCTTTTACCAATGAATAGTGGGATTGACCGTCACATTATAAAGCTTCCACGGCTGAATAGGCGAGTATGTTTGGTGTGACGGGGATTCGAACCTGCGACTCTCATATTGTGAGTAGGACGCCCTATTTACGCGGTCATGCCGGGCTATAATAAGTCTAATCACTTCATAGTTAAGAAGCAACTTATCAGCCTACATTTGATCATTTATGAAACTTTATCTCTGCTTAGGTTCGAGTGGAATATTATATTACTAATGAAAAGCCATTATTTTTATAAAGCTATCAGCCACCTGGGTTTGATTTTTCACAATAGCGATAAGTAGGTTAATTCGACACAGTTAACAGTCTTCGATATTTCAACATGAAAACACTAACGCTGAGTTTACTTCTACCCAGAAGTTAATTTCTGACAAGTAAAACATTAAGTTTACAATGGCCGACGATTGGCTCAGAGATCTGATTTATCACATTAAATTACGTGTTGGTCGGTAAAGCATACAACTTTCATTAACTATTAACTTGAAGTCGTAATCGAATTCCTGCACCCTTAAAAAAAAGTAATTTACCAGCACGTGACGCACTGACTTAAATTATAAAATCAATAATTCAATCTATTGCACAAAATAAAAACTGGGAATTGGAATAAAACCAGCCAGTAAAGTGAAAATACTTGTACCCATATTAAGCTGATTTTGTGTCTTAAAAACTACGAGATACTAATTTAAAGTAATACAAACTGGTGTGTTTGATCTGTTCTAATCTCTAGTAATGACCTCAACTACTTTATGTCGGCTCTGTTCAATAGCAAAACTATAGATTTTAGATTTAGCTACAAGGCTCTAAACTGTCAACCGTGCTTGTTACAAATTTAAGAAATGTTTGTCAATACGAAACAACAAAGATGTTTAAAGGTGGCCTAAACAAACATTCGAAATAATAAGACAGAATTTATGATATCCATATATCCCTTCAAGACCAGGAATGTACGGTTTTATCCTTTTTCCGGATTTCATTTAATAAATTAAATAATCAATGATAATTCCTGCTTACTTGAAATAAAAAATTGACATAAGAAAAGTATATAAAGTTAAAAATGGTTTGTTTATTTGTAGTTAAGCACAAAACTACACAATGAGGTTACCTGTGCTCTACCCACAACGGGTATCAAAACCCTCTTTCTAACGTTCGAAGTTCGCAGACGTAACGCTGTGTCGCTGGGAGCTTTAGTAAATATAGGAAGACATACAACTATTGTTGGTTATTATAATATATTACGATAAATATTAAATATTCACATGAGATACTTTAGTAAAACTATTAAGTCCAACTTGTCTGTTAGAAGGCAATTGGCAACATTACGTTGTTTTAAAATTGCAGCATAAACCAAAACAAATCTAATTGTAGAAATTATAAAATTATTGCATAAGAACCTATGAGTTGATTCATCTTTTAACGTGTCAATGTTTTAAGAGCAAGTTGGTATTAGAGTCACTTACATGTTGGGATTCTAAGAAACATTTGATGTTTTAGTTGCTTAATGTGTAGGAATTTTAAGTATAAGTTGGTGTTTAAATATCTTAACGCGTGAAAGTTCTAATCAACATTATTTAGATTTATATAAAAGGGTAAAATGTAACGTGATTATAAAGAACAGAATTAAAAAAAAAGGCTTAGTTCAGCAAACTCATTAACGTTGATTAACATGCCGTACATGTGCACAACCTTTACACGTGCAAAATTTTTGTAAGTACTTTCCTAATCTTAAATAGAACAGATATAACTATAGAACACGTTAATTCGAAGTTGTCATTATCAAAACACAGTTATCAATGCATGGGTTACGTATATAGATAGAGAAATGAGTGAACGTTGTGATAATCTCTAGTACACCTAACGAAGCAAGGAAGAACAAGACTGGAACAACTTATTGTTTGTTCTTAGGCAGTTTACCATTTACACACACTAGTTACCATCAGGTGTTCTTAATCTATAGAAATAAATCAGAGCTGCTTAAAAGACCTAACCTTTACTTGACCGCCAGTTCACGACTTTTTAACTGTTGAGTTACAAAATAACAAAACAACTTGTGCGTTGAGTTACAAATAACAAAACAACTTGTGCGTTGAGTTACAAATAACAAAACAAATTGTGCGTTGAGTTACAAAATAACAAAACAATTTGTGCTTCGACTTAACAGAGGGGCTGAAACATCATATTATATGGTAGTAATGCATGTGGTAACTCCTTCAGTTGAATAGAGGAGCACTTGGCGACTTACAATAGCAACGCTAATAGTGCTTACTTCGACTTACAATAGCAACGCTGATAGTGCTTACTTCGACTTACAATAGCAACGCTGATAGTGCTTACTTCGACTTACCAACAAACTTCACCAGATGAATTGAACAAATTATAATTTCCTTGAAATGGAAAAATAAAATTTTGTTGGGGAAAGGACAGTCTGATAACAAGCCTAATTAATAGTTCAGATGGGTTTTCAAATCCTATGAAGAAATATTATCTCGTTGTAGGCCATGTGAATTATTGCTCATTGGCTGTATTTACAAAGTTTCTTTACATAAATCTATAATTACAGTTTTCCTTCTATAATAGGCCCAGCATGGCCAGATGGGTTAGGGCTCTCGACTCGTATTCTGAGGGTCGAGAGTTCGAACCTCCGTCACATCAAACATGTTCGCCCTTTCAGCCGTGTTGATGTTATAATGTCACGATCAATCCCATTATTCGTTTATGAAAAGAGTAACCCAGAAGCTGGCGGTAGGTAGTAATGACTAGCTGCCTTCTCTCTAGTCTTACACTGCTAAATTAGGGACGGCTAGCGCAGTTAACCCTCGTGTAGCTTTGCGCGAAATTAAAAAAAAACAACAGATAAAGAAACAAATCCTTTGATAATTTAGATACCCAAAGAGAAATATCTCAACGGCTGGTGCTCCTTTGTCAAAATCTCACTTTAACCACCTTTTCATTTCGTAGCACAGAAAATAAAATAAAATTGCGATACTGTTTAAACTGTTTTTTTAAATTTCTACCTTGAGCATAGAATGACCCCACGCTTGTGATGTTAAACATAAGAAATAATGAGCTTGATGCACGACCATGTGACCATGTCAGTAAAATCGCTTGATGCAAGAAGACTGAATTACTTTCTTCCTGGGCACAGATCGTCAAGCGTTGTTACTGATGTGAATTGTATGCAGTCTCCAGGGGATAGCATGGTATTTAACGTTTCTCATGGAAATCCTACACTTTACGGAACTTTCACTGTCAAGCTAATGGAAGGAGAGGTTTAACTGCCCCTTGTTTACAAATGCTGTTTAGTGAAATGCCATTATATTAGGATTTGTGATATTACTAATAAATTGGTGATGTCTGGGGAAGTGAAATTTGCTTAAATGAGTTGCACTTAGGGTTCATAAATTAGTTGTTTGATATGTATACAAACATTTACTATACAGACATATTTTATTTCCTTAGATTATTATAGAACTGTATAATAAGGAAAAATTTCGAATAAATCAAAAATAGCTCAACACTCATCCGTCACTCGAAAAATGTCATGGTTCTGAAGGTTCCCAGTAGGTGAGTGTATGATTGTTTCGAATATAGTAACAGTGTTTAGTTAAATATTGAAACGGAGTTAGGTTTATGTTCGTTGAAATGACCATAACTTAATAAGTAACAAATTAAATATTAGCCCCTCAAAGTTCATAAAGCGTTTTAAGCTCAGGTAAAGCAAAGATAAAAGAAGACATCAAGAGTAAAACAGTACAAAAATGATAAAAAAGAACTATAAAATTCATAAATTTATAAAAGTTTAGAGGGACATAAAGGGAGCTTATTATCCCATCAAGGATGTCACTTCCAACTCCCAACTATAACCACTCCTTACTCATCATGTATTCAACCAATCATTTCTTGAACTCAGTTAACTTTTCTGTCTGCACCACCATTGAAGAATCTCATTCCCAAGGCCAGCCACCCTGTTTGAAAAGTAATATTGTCTAAACAAAAAGTGACTCCTAAATTGCCAAAATTTGGACTTATGACTTCTTCTCCTATTGATTTCACTGTTAAACACAAAATGGGCCTGGCATGGCCAAGCGCGTTAAGGCGTGCGACTCGTAATCTGAGGGTCGCGGGTTCGCATCCCCGTCGCGCCAAACATGCTCGCCTTTTCAGCCGTGGGGGCGTTATAATGTGACGGTCAATCCCACTATTCGTTGGTAAAAGAGTAGCCCAAGAGTTGGCGGTGGGTGGTGATGACTAGCTGCCTTCCCTCTAGTCTTACACTGCTAAATTAGGGACGGCTAGCACAAATGTTTTATGGATCTATATTACCAATACCCTCAATAATCTTAAACATTTTCAATCTCCTTCTGACCCTTCTACTCTCCAGAGAAAACAAGTTTGGAGATCTTAGTCTCTCCTCATTGGACAATTTCACCATCCCAGGTGCCATCCTAGTGGGTCATCTCGACACCTTTTCCAGTAAATACAGTATAACAATTATTTTTGAAAATAAATTCATGAGAAAGATTCTTTATTCGGCTACAAAGATAGTCCTAAGTCGTAATTCTCGTTTCTGACCTAGGTTAATAGGTCGTTTTTATACGCCATTATGTGGTTCTATCTCAGACAAAAGATTCTCCAACACGTCGATTTATATTCATTTGTTGTTGTTATGCGCAAAATAACACAACGAAATATCTGTTTCATACCTACCGTAGGGTATCTAAAGCATATTTCAAGCTTTATAAGTGCTTTAGCTTAAAGCTGAACCGCCAACAACATATTCTACAACGTTGGTTAGCAGTTCCCTATATATCAATTTACCACTATTTTACAGATTTAGTACGTTTTCAACAATATTTTGCATAGTGAATGATAAGTTTATCACTAGAAGTTTGTCACTATTTTACAGATTTAGTACGTTTTCAACAATATTTTGCATAGTGAATGATAAGTTTATCACTAGAAGTTTGTCACTATTTTACAGATTTAGTACGTTTTCAACAATATTTTGCATAGTGAATGATAAGTTTATCACTAGAAGTTTGTCACTATTTTACAGATTTAGTACGTTTTCAACAATATATTTTGCATAGTTAATGATAAGTTTATCACTAGAAGTTTGTCACTATTTTACAGAGTTAGTACGTTTTCAACAATATTTTGCATAGTGAATGATAAGTTTATCACTAGAAGTTTGTCACTATTTTACAGATTTAGTACGTTTTCAACAATATTTTGCATAGTGAATGATAAGTTTATCACTAGAAGTTTGTCACTATTTTACAGATTTAGTACGTTTTCAACAATATTTTGCATAGTGAATGATAAGTTTATCACTAGAAGTTTGTCACTATTTTACAGATTTAGTACGTTTTCAACAATATTTTGCATAGTGAATGATAAGTTTATCACTAGAAGTTTGTCACTATTTTACAGATTTAGTACGTTTTCAACAATATTTTGCATAGTGAATGATAAGTTTATCACTAGAAGTTTGTCACTATTTTACAGATTTAGTACGTTTTCAACAATATTTTGCATAGTGAATGATAAGTTTATCACTAGAAGTTTGTCACTATTTTACAGATTTAGTACGTTTTCAACAATATTTTGCATAGTGAATGATAAGTTTATCACTAGAAGTTTGTCACTATTTTACAGATTTAGTACGTTTTCAACAATATTTTGCATAGTGAATGATAAGTTTATCACTAGAAGTTTGTCACTATTTTACAGATTTAGTACGTTTTCAACAATATTTTGCATAGTGAATGATAAGTTTATCACTAGAAGTTTGTCACTATTTTACAGATTTAGTACGTTTTCAACAATATTTTGCATAGTGAATGATAAGTTTATCACTAGAAGTTTGTCACTATTTTACAGATTTAGTACGTTTTCAACAATATTTTGCATAGTGAATGATAAGTTTATCACTAGAAGTTTGTCACTATTTTACAGATTTAGTACGTTTTCAACAATATTTTGCATAGTGAATGATAAGTTTATCACTAGAAGTTTGTCACTATTTTACAGATTTAGTACGTTTTCAACAATATTTTGCATAGTGAATGATAAGTTTATCACTAGAAGTTTGTCACTATTTTACAGATTTAGTACGTTTTCAACAATATTTTGCATAGTGAATGATAAGTTTATCACTAGAAGTTTGTCACTATTTTACAGAGTTTATCACTTAGTACGTTTTCAACAATATTTTGCATAGTGAATGATAAGTTTATCACTAGAAGTTTGTCACTATTTTACAGATTTAGTACGTTTTCAACAATATTTTGCATAGTGAATGATAAGTTTATCACTAGAAGTTTGTCACTATTTTACAGATTTAGTACGTTTTCAACAATATTTTGCATAGTGAATGATAAGTTTATCACTAGAAGTTTGTCACTATTTTACAGATTTAGTACGTTTTCAACAATATTTTGCATAGTGAATGATAAGTTTATCACTAGAAGTTTGTCACTATTTTACAGATTTAGTACGTTTTCAACAATATTTTGCATAGTGAATGATAAGTTTATCACTAGAAGTTTGTCACTATTTTACAGATTTAGTACGTTTTCAACAATATTTTGCATAGTGAATGATAAGTTTATCACTAGAAGTTTGTCACTATTTTACAGATTTAGTACGTTTTCAACAATATTTTGCATAGTGAATGATAAGTTTATCACTAGAAGTTTGTCACTATTTTACAGATTTAGTACGTTTTCAACAATATTTTGCATAGTGAATGATAAGTTTATCACTAGAAGTTTGTCACTATTTTACAGATTTAGTACGTTTTCAACAATATTTTGCATAGTGAATGATAAGTTTATCACTAGAAGTTTGTCACTATTTTACAGATTTAGTACGTTTTCAACAATATTTTGCATAGTGAATGATAAGTTTATCACTAGAAGTTTGTCACTATTTTACAGATTTAGTACGTTTTCAACAATATTTTGCATAGTGAATGATAAGTTTATCACTAGAAGTTTGTCACTATTTTACAGATTTAGTACGTTTTCAACAATATTTTGCATAGTGAATGATAAGTTTATCACTAGAAGTTTGTCACTATTTTACAGATTTAGTACGTTTTCAACAATATTTTGCATAGTGAATGATAAGTTTATCACTAGAAGTTTGTCACTATTTTACAGATTTAGTACGTTTTCAACAATATTTTGCATAGTGAATGATAAGTTTATCACTAGAAGTTTGTCACTATTTTACAGATTTTTTAGTACGTTTTCAACAATATTTTGCATAGTGAATGATAAGTTTATCACTAGAAGTTTGTCACTATTTTACAGATTTAGTACGTTTTCAACAATATTTTGCATAGTGAATGATAAGTTTATCACTAGAAGTTTGTCACTATTTTACAGATTTAGTACGTTTTCAACAATATTTTGCATAGTGAATGATAAGTTTATCACTAGAAGTTTGTCACTATTTTACAGATTTAGTACGTTTTCAACAATATTTTGCATAGTGAATGATAAGTTTATCACTAGAAGTTTGTCACTATTTTACAGATTTAGTACGTTTTCAACAATATTTTGCATAGTGAATGATAAGTTTATCACTAGAAGTTTGTCACTATTTTACAGATTTAGTACGTTTTCAACAATATTTTGCATAGTGAATGATAAGTTTATCACTAGAAGTTTGTCACTATTTTACAGATTTAGTACGTTTTCAACAATATTTTGCATAGTGAATGATAAGTTTATCACTAGAAGTTTGTCACTATTTTACAGATTTAGTACGTTTTCAACAATATTTTGCATAGTGAATGATAAGTTTATCACTAGAAGTTTGTCACTATTTTACAGATTTAGTACGTTTTCAACAATATTTTGCATAGTGAATGATAAGTTTATCACTAGAAGTTTGTCACTATTTTACAGATTTAGTACGTTTTCAACAATATTTTGCATAGTGAATGATAAGTTTATCACTAGAAGTTTGTCACTATTTTACAGATTTAGTACGTTTTCAACAATATTTTGCATAGTGAATGATAAGTTTATCACTAGAAGTTTGTCACTATTTTACAGATTTAGTACGTTTTCAACAATATTTTGCATAGTGAATGATAAGTTTATCACTAGAAGTTTGTCACTATTTTACAGATTTAGTACGTTTTCAACAATATTTTGCATAGTGAATGATAAGTTTATCACTAGAAGTTTGTCACTATTTTACAGAGTTAGTACGTTTTCAACAATATTTTGCATAGTGAATGATAAGTTTATCACTAGAAGTTTGTCACTATTTTACAGATTTAGTACGTTTTCAACAATATTTTGCATAGTGAATGATAAGTTTATCACTAGAAGTTTGTCACTATTTTACAGATTTAGTACGTTTTCAACAATATTTTGCATAGTGAATGATAAGTTTATCACTAGAAGTTTGTCACTATTTTACAGATTTAGTACGTTTTCAACAATATTTTGCATAGTGAATGATAAGTTTATCACTAGAAGTTTGTCACTATTTTACAGATTTAGTACGTTTTCAACAATATTTTGCATAGTGAATGATAAGTTTATCACTAGAAGTTTGTCACTATTTTACAGATTTAGTACGTTTTCAACAATATTTTGCATAGTGAATGATAAGTTTATCACTAGAAGTTTGTCACTATTTTACAGATTTAGTACGTTTTCAACAATATTTTGCATAGTGAATGATAAGTTTATCACTAGAAGTTTGTCACTATTTTACAGATTTAGTACGTTTTCAACAATATTTTGCATAGTGAATGATAAGTTTATCACTAGAAGTTTGTCACTATTTTACAGATTTAGTACGTTTTCAACAATATTTTGCATAGTGAATGATAAGTTTATCACTAGAAGTTTGTCACTATTTTACAGATTTAGTACGTTTTCAACAATATTTTGCATAGTGAATGATAAGTTTATCACTAGAAGTTTGTCACTATTTTACAGATTTAGTACGTTTTCAACAATATTTTGCATAGTGAATGATAAGTTTATCACTAGAAGTTTGTCACTATTTTACAGATTTAGTACGTTTTCAACAATATTTTGCATAGTGAATGATAAGTTTATCACTAGAAGTTTGTCACTATTTTACAGATTTAGTACGTTTTCAACAATATTTTGCATAGTGAATGATAAGTTTATCACTAGAAGTTTGTCACTATTTTACAGATTTAGTACGTTTTCAACAATATTTTGCATAGTGAATGATAAGTTTATCACTAGAAGTTTGTCACTATTTTACAGATTTAGTACGTTTTCAACAATATTTTGCATAGTGAATGATAAGTTTATCACTAGAAGTTTGTCACTATTTTACAGATTTAGTACGTTTTCAACAATATTTTGCATAGTGAATGATAAGTTTATCACTAGAAGTTTGTCACTATTTTACAGATTTAGTACGTTTTCAACAATATTTTGCATAGTGAATGATAAGTTTATCACTAGAAGTTTGTCACTATTTTACAGATTTAGTACGTTTTCAACAATATTTTGCATAGTGAATGATAAGTTTATCACTAGAAGTTTGTCACTATTTTACAGATTTAGTACGTTTTCAACAATATTTTGCATAGTGAATGATAAGTTTATCACTAGAAGTTTGTCACTATTTTACAGATTTAGTACGTTTTCAACAATATTTTGCATAGTGAATGATAAGTTTATCACTAGAAGTTTGTCACTATTTTACAGATTTAGTACGTTTTCAACAATATTTTGCATAGTGAATGATAAGTTTATCACTAGAAGTTTGTCACTATTTTACAGATTTAGTACGTTTTCAACAATATTTTGCATAGTGAATGATAAGTTTATCACTAGAAGTTTGTCACTATTTTACAGATTTAGTACGTTTTCAACAATATTTTGCATAGTGAATGATAAGTTTATCACTAGAAGTTTGTCACTATTTTACAGATTTAGTACGTTTTCAACAATATTTTGCATAGTGAATGATAAGTTTATCACTAGAAGTTTGTCACTATTTTACAGATTTAGTACGTTTTCAACAATATTTTGCATAGTGAATGATAAGTTTATCACTAGAAGTTTGTCACTATTTTACAGATTTAGTACGTTTTCAACAATATTTTGCATAGTGAATGATAAGTTTATCACTAGAAGTTTGTCACTATTTTACAGATTTAGTACGTTTTCAACAATATTTTGCATAGTGAATGATAAGTTTATCACTAGAAGTTTGTCACTATTTTACAGATTTAGTACGTTTTCAACAATATTTTGCATAGTGAATGATAAGTTTATCACTAGAAGTTTGTCACTATTTTACAGATTTAGTACGTTTTCAACAATATTTTGCATAGTGAATGATAAGTTTATCACTAGAAGTTTGTCACTATTTTACAGATTTAGTACGTTTTCAACAATATTTTGCATAGTGAATGATAAGTTTATCACTAGAAGTTTGTCACTATTTTACAGATTTAGTACGTTTTCAACAATATTTTGCATAGTGAATGATAAGTTTATCACTAGAAGTTTGTCACTATTTTACAGATTTAGTACGTTTTCAACAATATTTTGCATAGTGAATGATAAGTTTATCACTAGAAGTTTGTCACTATTTTACAGATTTAGTACGTTTTCAACAATATTTTGCATAGTGAATGATAAGTTTATCACTAGAAGTTTGTCACTATTTTACAGATTTAGTACGTTTTCAACAATATTTTGCATAGTGAATGATAAGTTTATCACTAGAAGTTTGTCACTATTTTACAGATTTAGTACGTTTTCAACAATATTTTGCATAGTGAATGATAAGTTTATCACTAGAAGTTTGTCACTATTTTACAGATTTTTGTTTTCACATAGTGAATGATAAGTTTTACAGATTTTAGATTTAGTACGTTTTCAACAATATTTTGCATAGTGAATGATAAGTTTATCACTAGAAGTTTGTCACTATTTTACAGATTTAGTACGTTTTCAACAATATTTTGCATAGTGAATGATAAGTTTATCACTAGAAGTTTGTCACTATTTTACAGATTTAGTACGTTTTCAACAATATTTTGCATAGTGAATGATAAGTTTATCACTAGAAGTTTGTCACTATTTTACAGATTTAGTACGTTTTCAACAATATTTTGCATAGTGAATGATAAGTTTATCACTAGAAGTTTGTCACTATTTTACAGATTTAGTACGTTTTCAACAATATTTTGCATAGTGAATGATAAGTTTATCACTAGAAGTTTGTCACTATTTTACAGATTTAGTACGTTTTCAACAATATTTTGCATAGTGAATGATAAGTTTATCACTAGAAGTTTGTCACTATTTTACAGATTTAGTACGTTTTCAACAATATTTTGCATAGTGAATGATAAGTTTATCACTAGAAGTTTGTCACTATTTTACAGATTTAGTACGTTTTCAACAATATTTTGCATAGTGAATGATAAGTTTATCACTAGAAGTTTGTCACTATTTTACAGATTTAGTACGTTTTCAACAATATTTTGCATAGTGAATGATAAGTTTATCACTAGAAGTTTGTCACTATTTTACAGATTTAGTACGTTTTCAACAATATTTTGCATAGTGAATGATAAGTTTATCACTAGAAGTTTGTCACTATTTTACAGATTTAGTACGTTTTCAACAATATTTTGCATAGTGAATGATAAGTTTATCACTAGAAGTTTGTCACTATTTTACAGATTTAGTACGTTTTCAACAATATTTTGCATAGTGAATGATAAGTTTATCACTAGAAGTTTGTCACTATTTTACAGATTTAGTACGTTTTCAACAATATTTTGCATAGTGAATGATAAGTTTATCACTAGAAGTTTGTCACTATTTTACAGATTTTTTAGTACGTTTTCAACAATATTTTGCATAGTGAATGATAAGTTTATCACTAGAAGTTTGTCACTATTTTACAGATTTAGTACGTTTTCAACAATATTTTGCATAGTGAATGATAAGTTTATCACTAGAAGTTTGTCACTATTTTACAGATTTAGTACGTTTTCAACAATATTTTGCATAGTGAATGATAAGTTTATCACTAGAAGTTTGTCACTATTTTACAGATTTAGTACGTTTTCAACAATATTTTGCATAGTGAATGATAAGTTTATCACTAGAAGTTTGTCACTATTTTACAGATTTAGTACGTTTTCAACAATATTTTGCATAGTGAATGATAAGTTTATCACTAGAAGTTTGTCACTATTTTACAGATTTAGTACGTTTTCAACAATATTTTGCATAGTGAATGATAAGTTTATCACTAGAAGTTTGTCACTATTTTACAGATTTAGTACGTTTTCAACAATATTTTGCATAGTGAATGATAAGTTTATCACTAGAAGTTTGTCACTATTTTACAGATTTAGTACGTTTTCAACAATATTTTGCATAGTGAATGATAAGTTTATCACTAGAAGTTTGTCACTATTTTACAGATTTAGTACGTTTTCAACAATATTTTGCATAGTGAATGATAAGTTTATCACTAGAAGTTTGTCACTATTTTACAGATTTAGTACGTTTTCAACAATATTTTGCATAGTGAATGATAAGTTTATCACTAGAAGTTTGTCACTATTTTACAGATTTAGTACGTTTTCAACAATATTTTGCATAGTGAATGATAAGTTTATCACTAGAAGTTTGTCACTATTTTACAGATTTAGTACGTTTTCAACAATATTTTGCATAGTGAATGATAAGTTTATCACTAGAAGTTTGTCACTATTTTACAGATTTAGTACGTTTTCAACAATATTTTGCATAGTGAATGATAAGTTTATCACTAGAAGTTTGTCACTATTTTACAGATTTAGTACGTTTTCAACAATATTTTGCATAGTGAATGATAAGTTTATCACTAGAAGTTTGTCACTATTTTACAGATTTAGTACGTTTTCAACAATATTTTGCATAGTGAATGATAAGTTTATCACTAGAAGTTTGTCACTATTTTACAGAGTTTATTAGTACGTTTTCAACAATATTTTGCATAGTGAATGATAAGTTTATCACTAGAAGTTTGTCACTATTTTACAGATTTAGTACGTTTTCAACAATATTTTGCATAGTGAATGATAAGTTTATCACATAGAAGTTTGTCACTAGAAGTTTATTTTACAGATTTAGTACGTTTTCAACAATATTTTGCATAGTGAATGATAAGTTTATCACTAGAAGTTTGTCACTATTTTACAGATTTAGTACGTTTTCAACAATATTTTGCATAGTGAATGATAAGTTTATCACTAGAAGTTTGTCACTATTTTACAGATTTAGTACGTTTTCAACAATATTTTGCATAGTGAATGATAAGTTTATCACTAGAAGTTTGTCACTATTTTACAGATTTAGTACGTTTTCAACAATATTTTGCATAGTGAATGATAAGTTTATCACTAGAAGTTTGTCACTATTTTACAGATTTAGTACGTTTTCAACAATATTTTGCATAGTGAATGATAAGTTTATCACTAGAAGTTTGTCACTATTTTACAGATTTAGTACGTTTTCAACAATATTTTGCATAGTGAATGATAAGTTTATCACTAGAAGTTTGTCACTATTTTACAGATTTAGTACGTTTTCAACAATATTTTGCATAGTGAATGATAAGTTTATCACTAGAAGTTTGTCACTATTTTACAGATTTAGTACGTTTTCAACAATATTTTGCATAGTGAATGATAAGTTTATCACTAGAAGTTTGTCACTATTTTACAGATTTAGTACGTTTTCAACAATATTTTGCATAGTGAATGATAAGTTTATCACTAGAAGTTTGTCACTATTTTACAGATTTAGTACGTTTTCAACAATATTTTGCATAGTGAATGATAAGTTTATCACTAGAAGTTTGTCACTATTTTACAGATTTAGTACGTTTTCAACAATATTTTGCATAGTGTCAATGATAAGTTTATCACTAGAAGTTTGTCACTATTTTACAGATTTAGTACGTTTTCAACAATATTTTGCATAGTGAATGATAAGTTTATCACTAGAAGTTTGTCACTATTTTACAGATTTAGTACGTTTTCAACAATATTTTGCATAGTGAATGATAAGTTTATCACTAGAAGTTTGTCACTATTTTACAGATTTAGTACGTTTTCAACAATATTTTGCATAGTGAATGATAAGTTTATCACTAGAAGTTTGTCACTATTTTACAGATTTAGTACGTTTTCAACAATATTTTGCATAGTGAATGATAAGTTTATCACTAGAAGTTTGTCACTATTTTACAGATTTAGTACGTTTTCAACAATATTTTGCATAGTGAATGATAAGTTTATCACTAGAAGTTTGTCACTATTTTACAGATTTAGTACGTTTTCAACAATATTTTGCATAGTGAATGATAAGTTTATCACTCAGAAGTTTGTCACTATTTTACAGATTTAGTACGTTTTCAACAATATTTTGCATAGTGAATGATAAGTTTATCACTAGAAGTTTGTCACTATTTTACAGATTTAGTACGTTTTCAACAATATTTTGCATAGTGAATGATAAGTTTATCACTAGAAGTTTGTCACTATTTTACAGATTTAGTACGTTTTCAACAATATTTTGCATAGTGAATGATAAGTTTATCACTAGAAGTTTGTCACTATTTTACAGATTTAGTACGTTTTCAACAATATTTTGCATAGTGAATGATAAGTTTATCACTAGAAGTTTGTCACTATTTTACAGATTTAGTACGTTTTCAACAATATTTTGCATAGTGAATGATAAGTTTATCACTAGAAGTTTGTCACTATTTTACAGATAAGTTTATTAGTACGTTTTCAACAATATTTTGCATAGTGAATGATAAGTTTATCACTAGAAGTTTGTCACTATTTTACAGATTTAGTACGTTTTCAACAATATTTTGCATAGTGAATGATAAGTTTATCACTAGAAGTTTGTCACTATTTTACAGATTTAGTACGTTTTCAACAATATTTTGCATAGTGAATGATAAGTTTATCACTAGAAGTTTGTCACTATTTTACAGATTTAGTACGTTTTCAACAATATTTTGCATAGTGAATGATAAGTTTATCACTAGAAGTTTGTCACTATTTTACAGATTTAGTACGTTTTCAACAATATTTTGCATAGTGAATGATAAGTTTATCACTAGAAGTTTGTCACTATTTTACAGATTTAGTACGTTTTCAACAATATTTTGCATAGTGAATGATAAGTTTATCACTAGAAGTTTGTCACTATTTTACAGATTTAGTACGTTTTCAACAATATTTTGCATAGTGAATGATAAGTTTATCACTAGAAGTTTGTCACTATTTTACAGATTTAGTACGTTTTCAACAATATTTTGCATAGTGAATGATAAGTTTATCACTAGAAGTTTGTCACTATTTTACAGATTTAGTACGTTTTCAACAATATTTTGCATAGTGAATGATAAGTTTATCACTAGAAGTTTGTCACTATTTTACAGATTTAGTACGTTTTCAACAATATTTTGCATAGTGAATGATAAGTTTATCACTAGAAGTTTGTCACTATTTTACAGATTTAGTACGTTTTCAACAATATTTTGCATAGTGTCAATGATAAGTTTATCACTAGAAGTTTGTCACTATTTTACAGATTTAGTACGTTTTCAACAATATTTTGCATAGTGAATGATAAGTTTATCACTAGAAGTTTGTCACTATTTTACAGATTTAGTACGTTTTCAACAATATTTTGCATAGTGAATGATAAGTTTATCACTAGAAGTTTGTCACTATTTTACAGATTTAGTACGTTTTCAACAATATTTTGCATAGTGAATGATAAGTTTATCACTAGAAGTTTGTCACTATTTTACAGATTTAGTACGTTTTCAACAATATTTTGCATAGTGAATGATAAGTTTATCACTAGAAGTTTGTCACTATTTTACAGATTTAGTACGTTTTCAACAATATTTTGCATAGTGAATGATAAGTTTATCACTAGAAGTTTGTCACTATTTTACAGATTTAGTACGTTTTCAACAATATTTTGCATAGTGAATGATAAGTTTATCACTAGAAGTTTGTCACTATTTTACAGATTTAGTACGTTTTCAACAATATTTTGCATAGTGAATGATAAGTTTATCACTAGAAGTTTGTCACTATTTTACAGATTTAGTACGTTTTCAACAATATTTTGCATAGTGAATGATAAGTTTATCACTAGAAGTTTGTCACTATTTTACAGATTTAGTACGTTTTCAACAATATTTTGCATAGTGAATGATAAGTTTATCACTAGAAGTTTGTCACTATTTTACAGATTTAGTACGTTTTCAACAATATTTTGCATAGTGAATGATAAGTTTATCACTAGAAGTTTGTCACTATTTTACAGATTTAGTACGTTTTCAACAATATTTTGCATAGTGAATGATAAGTTTATCACTAGAAGTTTGTCACTATTTTACAGATTTAGTACGTTTTCAACAATATTTTGCATAGTGAATGATAAGTTTATCACTAGAAGTTTGTCACTATTTTACAGATTTAGTACGTTTTCAACAATATTTTGCATAGTGAATGATAAGTTTATCACTAGAAGTTTGTCACTATTTTACAGATTTAGTACGTTTTCAACAATATTTTGCATAGTGAATGATAAGTTTATCACTAGAAGTTTGTCACTATTTTACAGATTTAGTACGTTTTCAACAATATTTTGCATAGTGAATGATAAGTTTATCACTAGAAGTTTGTCACTATTTTACAGATTTAGTACGTTTTCAACAATATTTTGCATAGTGAATGATAAGTTTATCACTAGAAGTTTGTCACTATTTTACAGATTTAGTACGTTTTCAACAATATTTTGCATAGTGAATGATAAGTTTATCACTAGAAGTTTGTCACTATTTTACAGATTTAGTACGTTTTCAACAATATTTTGCATAGTGAATGATAAGTTTATCACTAGAAGTTTGTCACTATTTTACAGATTTAGTACGTTTTCAACAATATTTTGCATAGTGAATGATAAGTTTATCACTAGAAGTTTGTCACTATTTTACAGATTTAGTACGTTTTCAACAATATTTTGCATAGTGAATGATAAGTTTATCACTAGAAGTTTGTCACTATTTTACAGATTTAGTACGTTTTCAACAATATTTTGCATAGTGAATGATAAGTTTATCACTAGAAGTTTGTCACTATTTTACAGAGTTTTAGTACAGATTTAGTACGTTTTCAACAATATTTTGCATAGTGAATGATAAGTTTATCACTAGAAGTTTGTCACTATTTTACAGATTTAGTACGTTTTCAACAATATTTTGCATAGTGAATGATAAGTTTATCACTAGAAGTTTGTCACTATTTTACAGATTTAGTACGTTTTCAACAATATTTTGCATAGTGAATGATAAGTTTATCACTAGAAGTTTGTCACTATTTTACAGATTTAGTACGTTTTCAACAATATTTTGCATAGTGAATGATAAGTTTATCACTAGAAGTTTGTCACTATTTTACAGATTTAGTACGTTTTCAACAATATTTTGCATAGTGAATGATAAGTTTATCACTAGAAGTTTGTCACTATTTTACAGATTTAGTACGTTTTCAACAATATTTTGCATAGTGAATGATAAGTTTATCACTAGAAGTTTGTCACTATTTTACAGATTTAGTACGTTTTCAACAATATTTTGCATAGTGAATGATAAGTTTATCACTAGAAGTTTGTCACTATTTTACAGATTTAGTACGTTTTCAACAATATTTTGCATAGTGAATGATAAGTTTATCACTAGAAGTTTGTCACTATTTTACAGATTTAGTACGTTTTCAACAATATTTTGCATAGTGAATGATAAGTTTATCACTAGAAGTTTGTCACTATTTTACAGATTTAGTACGTTTTCAACAATATTTTGCATAGTGAATGATAAGTTTATCACTAGAAGTTTGTCACTATTTTACAGATTTAGTACGTTTTCAACAATATTTTGCATAGTGAATGATAAGTTTATCACTAGAAGTTTGTCACTATTTTACAGAGTTAGTACGTTTTCAACAATATTTTGCATAGTGAATGATAAGTTTATCACTAGAAGTTTGTCACTATTTTACAGATTTAGTACGTTTTCAACAATATTTTGCATAGTGAATGATAAGTTTATCACTAGAAGTTTGTCACTATTTTACAGATTTAGTACGTTTTCAACAATATTTTGCATAGTGAATGATAAGTTTATCACTAGAAGTTTGTCACTATTTTACAGATTTAGTACGTTTTCAACAATATTTTGCATAGTGAATGATAAGTTTATCACTAGAAGTTTGTCACTATTTTACAGATTTAGTACGTTTTCAACAATATTTTGCATAGTGAATGATAAGTTTATCACTAGAAGTTTGTCACTATTTTACAGATTTAGTACGTTTTCAACAATATTTTGCATAGTGAATGATAAGTTTATCACTAGAAGTTTGTCACTATTTTACAGATTTAGTACGTTTTCAACAATATTTTGCATAGTGAATGATAAGTTTATCACTAGAAGTTTGTCACTATTTTACAGATTTAGTACGTTTTCAACAATATTTTGCATAGTGAATGATAAGTTTATCACTAGAAGTTTGTCACTATTTTACAGATTTAGTACGTTTTCAACAATATTTTGCATAGTGAATGATAAGTTTATCACTAGAAGTTTGTCACTATTTTACAGATTTAGTACGTTTTCAACAATATTTTGCATAGTGAATGATAAGTTTATCACTAGAAGTTTGTCACTATTTTACAGATTTAGTACGTTTTCAACAATATTTTGCATAGTGAATGATAAGTTTATCACTAGAAGTTTGTCACTATTTTACAGATTTAGTACGTTTTCAACAATATTTTGCATAGTGAATGATAAGTTTATCACTAGAAGTTTGTCACTATTTTACAGATTTAGTACGTTTTCAACAATATTTTGCATAGTGAATGATAAGTTTATCACTAGAAGTTTGTCACTATTTTACAGATTTAGTACGTTTTCAACAATATTTTGCATAGTGAATGATAAGTTTATCACTAGAAGTTTGTCACTATTTTACAGATTTAGTACGTTTTCAACAATATTTTGCATAGTGAATGATAAGTTTATCACTAGAAGTTTGTCACTATTTTACAGATTTAGTACGTTTTCAACAATATTTTGCATAGTGAATGATAAGTTTATCACTAGAAGTTTGTCACTATTTTACAGATTTAGTACGTTTTCAACAATATTTTGCATAGTGAATGATAAGTTTATCACTAGAAGTTTGTCACTATTTTACAGATTTAGTACGTTTTCAACAATATTTTGCATAGTGAATGATAAGTTTATCACTAGAAGTTTGTCACTATTTTACAGATTTAGTACGTTTTCAACAATATTTTGCATAGTGAATGATAAGTTTATCACTCGAAGTTTGTCACTATTTTACAGATTTAGTACGTTTTCAACAATATTTTGCATAGTGAATGATAAGTTTATCACAGAAGTTTGTCACTATTTTACAGATTTAGTACGTTTTCAACAATATTTTGCATAGTGAATGATAAGTTTATCACTAGAAGTTTGTCACTATTTTACAGATTTAGTACGTTTTCAACAATATTTTGCATAGTGAATGATAAGTTTATCACTAGAAGTTTGTCACTATTTTACAGATTTAGTACGTTTTCAACAATATTTTGCATAGTGAATGATAAGTTTATCACTAGAAGTTTGTCACTATTTTACAGATTTAGTACGTTTTCAACAATATTTTGCATAGTGAATGATAAGTTTATCACTAGAAGTTTGTCACTATTTTACAGATTTAGTACGTTTTCAACAATATTTTGCATAGTGAATGATAAGTTTATCACTAGAAGTTTGTCACTATTTTACAGATTTAGTACGTTTTCAACAATATTTTGCATAGTGAATGATAAGTTTATCACTAGAAGTTTGTCACTATTTTACAGATTTAGTACGTTTTCAACAATATTTTGCATAGTGAATGATAAGTTTATCACTAGAAGTTTGTCACTATTTTACAGATTTAGTACGTTTTCAACAATATTTTGCATAGTGAATGATAAGTTTATCACTAGAAGTTTGTCACTATTTTACAGATTTAGTACGTTTTCAACAATATTTTGCATAGTGAATGATAAGTTTATCACTAGAAGTTTGTCACTATTTTACAGATTTAGTACGTTTTCAACAATATTTTGCATAGTGAATGATAAGTTTATCACTAGAAGTTTGTCACTATTTTACAGATTTAGTACGTTTTCAACAATATTTTGCATAGTGAATGATAAGTTTATCACTAGAAGTTTGTCACTATTTTACAGATTTAGTACGTTTTCAACAATATTTTGCATAGTGAATGATAAGTTTATCACTAGAAGTTTGTCACTATTTTACAGATTTAGTACGTTTTCAACAATATTTTGCATAGTGAATGATAAGTTTATCACTAGAAGTTTGTCACTATTTTACAGATTTAGTACGTTTTCAACAATATTTTGCATAGTGAATGATAAGTTTATCACTAGAAGTTTGTCACTATTTTACAGATTTAGTACGTTTTCAACAATATTTTGCATAGTGAATGATAAGTTTATCACTAGAAGTTTGTCACTATTTTACAGATTTAGTACGTTTTCAACAATATTTTGCATAGTGAATGATAAGTTTATCACTAGAAGTTTGTCACTATTTTACAGATTTAGTACGTTTTCAACAATATTTTGCATAGTGAATGATAAGTTTATCACTAGAAGTTTGTCACTATTTTACAGATTTAGTACGTTTTCAACAATATTTTGCATAGTGAATGATAAGTTTATCACTAGAAGTTTGTCACTATTTTACAGATTTAGTACGTTTTCAACAATATTTTGCATAGTGAATGATAAGTTTATCACTAGAAGTTTGTCACTATTTTACAGATTTAGTACGTTTTCAACAATATTTTGCATAGTGAATGATAAGTTTATCACTAGAAGTTTGTCACTATTTTACAGATTTAGTACGTTTTCAACAATATTTTGCATAGTGAATGATAAGTTTATCACTAGAAGTTTGTCACTATTTTACAGATTTAGTACGTTTTCAACAATATTTTGCATAGTGAATGATAAGTTTATCACTAGAAGTTTGTCACTATTTTACAGATTTAGTACGTTTTCAACAATATTTTGCATAGTGAATGATAAGTTTATCACATAGTGAATGATAAGTTTATCACTAGAAGTTTGTCACTATTTTACAGATTTAGTACGTTTTCAACAATATTTTGCATAGTGAATGATAAGTTTATCACTAGAAGTTTGTCACTATTTTACAGATTTAGTACGTTTTCAACAATATTTTGCATAGTGAATGATAAGTTTATCACTAGAAGTTTGTCACTATTTTACAGATTTAGTACGTTTTCAACAATATTTTGCATAGTGAATGATAAGTTTATCACTAGAAGTTTGTCACTATTTTACAGATTTAGTACGTTTTCAACAATATTTTGCATAGTGAATGATAAGTTTATCACTAGAAGTTTGTCACTATTTTACAGATTTAGTACGTTTTCAACAATATTTTGCATAGTGAATGATAAGTTTATCACTAGAAGTTTGTCACTATTTTACAGATTTAGTACGTTTTCAACAATATTTTGCATAGTGAATGATAAGTTTATCACTAGAAGTTTGTCACTATTTTACAGATTTAGTACGTTTTCAACAATATTTTGCATAGTGAATGATAAGTTTATCACTAGAAGTTTGTCACTATTTTACAGATTTAGTACGTTTTCAACAATATTTTGCATAGTGAATGATAAGTTTATCACTAGAAGTTTGTCACTATTTTACAGATTTAGTACGTTTTCAACAATATTTTGCATAGTGAATGATAAGTTTATCACTAGAAGTTTGTCACTATTTTACAGATTTAGTACGTTTTCAACAATATTTTGCATAGTGAATGATAAGTTTATCACTAGAAGTTTGTCACTATTTTACAGATTTAGTACGTTTTCAACAATATTTTGCATAGTGAATGATAAGTTTATCACTAGAAGTTTGTCACTATTTTACAGATTTAGTACGTTTTCAACAATATTTTGCATAGTGAATGATAAGTTTATCACTAGAAGTTTGTCACTATTTTACAGATTTAGTACGTTTTCAACAATATTTTGCATAGTGAATGATAAGTTTATCACTAGAAGTTTGTCACTATTTTACAGATTTAGTACGTTTTCAACAATATTTTGCATAGTGAATGATAAGTTTATCACTAGAAGTTTGTCACTATTTTACAGATTTAGTACGTTTTCAACAATATTTTGCATAGTGAATGATAAGTTTATCACTAGAAGTTTGTCACTATTTTACAGATTTAGTACGTTTTCAACAATATTTTGCATAGTGAATGATAAGTTTATCACTAGAAGTTTGTCACTATTTTACAGATTTAGTACGTTTTCAACAATATTTTGCATAGTGAATGATAAGTTTATCACTAGAAGTTTGTCACTATTTTACAGATTTAGTACGTTTTCAACAATATTTTGCATAGTGAATGATAAGTTTATCACTAGAAGTTTGTCACTATTTTACAGATTTAGTACGTTTTCAACAATATTTTGCATAGTGAATGATAAGTTTATCACTAGAAGTTTGTCACTATTTTACAGATTTAGTACGTTTTCAACAATATTTTGCATAGTGAATGATAAGTTTATCACTAGAAGTTTGTCACTATTTTACAGATTTAGTACGTTTTCAACAATATTTTGCATAGTGAATGATAAGTTTATCACTAGAAGTTTGTCACTATTTTACAGATTTAGTACGTTTTCAACAATATTTTGCATAGTGAATGATAAGTTTATCACTAGAAGTTTGTCACTATTTTACAGATTTAGTACGTTTTCAACAATATTTTGCATAGTGAATGATAAGTTTATCACTAGAAGTTTGTCACTATTTTACAGATTTAGTACGTTTTCAACAATATTTTGCATAGTGAATGATAAGTTTATCACTAGAAGTTTGTCACTATTTTACAGATTTAGTACGTTTTCAACAATATTTTGCATAGTGAATGATAAGTTTATCACTAGAAGTTTGTCACTATTTTACAGATTTAGTACGTTTTCAACAATATTTTGCATAGTGAATGATAAGTTTATCACTAGAAGTTTGTCACTATTTTACAGATTTAGTACGTTTTCAACAATATTTTGCATAGTGAATGATAAGTTTATCACTAGAAGTTTGTCACTATTTTACAGATTTAGTACGTTTTCAACAATATTTTGCATAGTGAATGATAAGTTTATCACTAGAAGTTTGTCACTATTTTACAGATTTAGTACGTTTTCAACAATATTTTGCATAGTGAATGATAAGTTTATCACTAGAAGTTTGTCACTATTTTACAGATTTAGTACGTTTTCAACAATATTTTGCATAGTGAATGATAAGTTTATCACTAGAAGTTTGTCACTATTTTACAGATTTAGTACGTTTTCAACAATATTTTGCATAGTGAATGATAAGTTTATCACTAGAAGTTTGTCACTATTTTACAGATTTAGTACGTTTTCAACAATATTTTGCATAGTGAATGATAAGTTTATCACTAGAAGTTTGTCACTATTTTACAGATTTAGTACGTTTTCAACAATATTTTGCATAGTGAATGATAAGTTTATCACTAGAAGTTTGTCACTATTTTACAGATTTAGTACGTTTTCAACAATATTTTGCATAGTGAATGATAAGTTTATCACTAGAAGTTTGTCACTATTTTACAGATTTAGTACGTTTTCAACAATATTTTGCATAGTGAATGATAAGTTTATCACTAGAAGTTTGTCACTATTTTACAGATTTAGTACGTTTTCAACAATATTTTGCATAGTGAATGATAAGTTTATCACTAGAAGTTTGTCACTATTTTACAGATTTAGTACGTTTTCAACAATATTTTGCATAGTGAATGATAAGTTTATCACTAGAAGTTTGTCACTATTTTACAGATTTAGTACGTTTTCAACAATATTTTGCATAGTGAATGATAAGTTTATCACTAGAAGTTTGTCACTATTTTACAGATTTAGTACGTTTTCAACAATATTTTGCATAGTGAATGATAAGTTTATCACTAGAAGTTTGTCACTATTTTACAGATTTAGTACGTTTTCAACAATATTTTGCATAGTGAATGATAAGTTTATCACTAGAAGTTTGTCACTATTTTACAGATTTAGTACGTTTTCAACAATATTTTGCATAGTGAATGATAAGTTTATCACTAGAAGTTTGTCACTATTTTACAGATTTAGTACGTTTTCAACAATATTTTGCATAGTGAATGATAAGTTTATCACTAGAAGTTTGTCACTATTTTACAGATTTAGTACGTTTTCAACAATATTTTGCATAGTGAATGATAAGTTTATCACTAGAAGTTTGTCACTATTTTACAGATTTAGTACGTTTTCAACAATATTTTGCATAGTGAATGATAAGTTTATCACTAGAAGTTTGTCACTATTTTACAGATTTAGTACGTTTTCAACAATATTTTGCATAGTGAATGATAAGTTTATCACTAGAAGTTTGTCACTATTTTACAGATTTAGTACGTTTTCAACAATATTTTGCATAGTGAATGATAAGTTTATCACTAGAAGTTTGTCACTATTTTACAGATTTAGTACGTTTTCAACAATATTTTGCATAGTGAATGATAAGTTTATCACTAGAAGTTTGTCACTATTTTACAGATTTAGTACGTTTTCAACAATATTTTGCATAGTGAATGATAAGTTTATCACTAGAAGTTTGTCACTATTTTACAGATTTAGTACGTTTTCAACAATATTTTGCATAGTGAATGATAAGTTTATCACTAGAAGTTTGTCACTATTTTACAGATTTAGTACGTTTTCAACAATATTTTGCATAGTGAATGATAAGTTTATCACTAGAAGTTTGTCACTATTTTACAGATTTAGTACGTTTTCAACAATATTTTGCATAGTGAATGATAAGTTTATCACTAGAAGTTTGTCACTATTTTACAGATTTAGTACGTTTTCAACAATATTTTGCATAGTGAATGATAAGTTTATCACTAGAAGTTTGTCACTATTTTACAGAGTTAGTACGTTTTCAACAATATTTTGCATAGTGAATGATAAGTTTATCACTAGAAGTTTGTCACTATTTTACAGATTTAGTACGTTTTCAACAATATTTTGCATAGTGAATGATAAGTTTATCACTAGAAGTTTGTCACTATTTTACAGATTTAGTACGTTTTCAACAATATTTTGCATAGTGAATGATAAGTTTATCACTAGAAGTTTGTCACTATTTTACAGATTTAGTACGTTTTCAACAATATTTTGCATAGTGAATGATAAGTTTATCACTAGAAGTTTGTCACTATTTTACAGATTTAGTACGTTTTCAACAATATTTTGCATAGTGAATGATAAGTTTATCACTAGAAGTTTGTCACTATTTTACAGATTTAGTACGTTTTCAACAATATTTTGCATAGTGAATGATAAGTTTATCACTAGAAGTTTGTCACTATTTTACAGATTTAGTACGTTTTCAACAATATTTTGCATAGTGAATGATAAGTTTATCACTAGAAGTTTGTCACTATTTTACAGATTTAGTACGTTTTCAACAATATTTTGCATAGTGAATGATAAGTTTATCACTAGAAGTTTGTCACTATTTTACAGATTTAGTACGTTTTCAACAATATTTTGCATAGTGAATGATAAGTTTATCACTAGAAGTTTGTCACTATTTTACAGATTTAGTACGTTTTCAACAATATTTTGCATAGTGAATGATAAGTTTATCACTAGAAGTTTGTCACTATTTTACAGATTTAGTACGTTTTCAACAATATTTTGCATAGTGAATGATAAGTTTATCACTAGAAGTTTGTCACTATTTTACAGATTTAGTACGTTTTCAACAATATTTTGCATAGTGAATGATAAGTTTATCACTAGAAGTTTGTCACTATTTTACAGATTTAGTACGTTTTCAACAATATTTTGCATAGTGAATGATAAGTTTATCACTAGAAGTTTGTCACTATTTTACAGATTTAGTACGTTTTCAACAATATTTTGCATAGTGAATGATAAGTTTATCACTAGAAGTTTGTCACTATTTTACAGATTTAGTACGTTTTCAACAATATTTTGCATAGTGAATGATAAGTTTATCACATAGTGAATGAAGTTTGTCACTATTTTACAGATTTAGTACGTTTTCAACAATATTTTGCATAGTGAATGATAAGTTTATCACTAGAAGTTTGTCACTATTTTACAGATTTAGTACGTTTTCAACAATATTTTGCATAGTGAATGATAAGTTTATCACTAGAAGTTTGTCACTATTTTACAGATTTAGTACGTTTTCAACAATATTTTGCATAGTGAATGATAAGTTTATCACTAGAAGTTTGTCACTATTTTACAGATTTAGTACGTTTTCAACAATATTTTGCATAGTGAATGATAAGTTTATCACTAGAAGTTTGTCACTATTTTACAGATTTAGTACGTTTTCAACAATATTTTGCATAGTGAATGATAAGTTTATCACTAGAAGTTTGTCACTATTTTACAGATTTAGTACGTTTTCAACAATATTTTGCATAGTGAATGATAAGTTTATCACTAGAAGTTTGTCACTATTTTACAGATTTAGTACGTTTTCAACAATATTTTGCATAGTGAATGATAAGTTTATCACTAGAAGTTTGTCACTATTTTACAGATTTAGTACGTTTTCAACAATATTTTGCATAGTGAATGATAAGTTTATCACTAGAAGTTTGTCACTATTTTACAGATTTAGTACGTTTTCAACAATATTTTGCATAGTGAATGATAAGTTTATCACTAGAAGTTTGTCACTATTTTACAGATTTAGTACGTTTTCAACAATATTTTGCATAGTGAATGATAAGTTTATCACTAGAAGTTTGTCACTATTTTACAGATTTAGTACGTTTTCAACAATATTTTGCATAGTGAATGATAAGTTTATCACTAGAAGTTTGTCACTATTTTACAGAGTTAGTACGTTTTCAACAATATTTTGCATAGTGAATGATAAGTTTATCACTAGAAGTTTGTCACTATTTTACAGATTTAGTACGTTTTCAACAATATTTTGCATAGTGAATGATAAGTTTATCACTAGAAGTTTGTCACTATTTTACAGATTTAGTACGTTTTCAACAATATTTTGCATAGTGAATGATAAGTTTATCACTAGAAGTTTGTCACTATTTTACAGATTTAGTACGTTTTCAACAATATTTTGCATAGTGAATGATAAGTTTATCACTAGAAGTTTGTCACTATTTTACAGATTTAGTACGTTTTCAACAATATTTTGCATAGTGAATGATAAGTTTATCACTAGAAGTTTGTCACTATTTTACAGATTTAGTACGTTTTCAACAATATTTTGCATAGTGAATGATAAGTTTATCACTAGAAGTTTGTCACTATTTTACAGATTTAGTACGTTTTCAACAATATTTTGCATAGTGAATGATAAGTTTATCACTAGAAGTTTGTCACTATTTTACAGATTTAGTACGTTTTCAACAATATTTTGCATAGTGAATGATAAGTTTATCACTAGAAGTTTGTCACTATTTTACAGATTTAGTACGTTTTCAACAATATTTTGCATAGTGAATGATAAGTTTATCACTAGAAGTTTGTCACTATTTTACAGATTTAGTACGTTTTCAACAATATTTTGCATAGTGAATGATAAGTTTATCACAATAGAAGTTTGTCACTATTTCACAGACTATTTTACAGAGTAGTACGTTTTCAACAATATTTTGCATAGTGAATGATAAGTTTATCACTAGAAGTTTGTCACTATTTTACAGATTTAGTACGTTTTCAACAATATTTTGCATAGTGAATGATAAGTTTATCACTAGAAGTTTGTCACTATTTTACAGATTTAGTACGTTTTCAACAATATTTTGCATAGTGAATGATAAGTTTATCACTAGAAGTTTGTCACTATTTTACAGATTTAGTACGTTTTCAACAATATTTTGCATAGTGAATGATAAGTTTATCACTAGAAGTTTGTCACTATTTTACAGATTTAGTACGTTTTCAACAATATTTTGCATAGTGAATGATAAGTTTATCACTAGAAGTTTGTCACTATTTTACAGATTTAGTACGTTTTCAACAATATTTTGCATAGTGAATGATAAGTTTATCACTAGAAGTTTGTCACACAGATTTAGTATTTTACATAGTGAATGAGTTTATTAGATGTTTGTACACGTTTTCAACAATATTTTGCATAGTGAATGATAAGTTTATCACTAGAAGTTTGTCACTATTTTACAGATTTAGTACGTTTTCAACAATATTTTGCATAGTGAATGATAAGTTTATCACTAGAAGTTTGTCACTATTTTACAGATTTAGTACGTTTTCAACAATATTTTGCATAGTGAATGATAAGTTTATCACTAGAAGTTTGTCACTATTTTACAGATTTAGTACGTTTTCAACAATATTTTGCATAGTGAATGATAAGTTTATCACTAGAAGTTTGTCACTATTTTACAGATTTAGTACGTTTTCAACAATATTTTGCATAGTGAATGATAAGTTTATCACTAGAAGTTTGTCACTATTTTACAGATTTAGTACGTTTTCAACAATATTTTGCATAGTGAATGATAAGTTTATCACTAGAAGTTTGTCACTATTTTACAGATTTAGTACGTTTTCAACAATATTTTGCATAGTGAATGATAAGTTTATCACTAGAAGTTTGTCACTATTTTACAGATTTAGTACGTTTTCAACAATATTTTGCATAGTGAATGATAAGTTTATCACTAGAAGTTTGTCACTATTTTACAGATTTAGTACGTTTTCAACAATATTTTGCATAGTGAATGATAAGTTTATCACTAGAAGTTTGTCACTATTTTACAGATTTAGTACGTTTTCAACAATATTTTGCATAGTGAATGATAAGTTTATCACTAGAAGTTTGTCACTATTTTACAGATTTAGTACGTTTTCAACAATATTTTGCATAGTGAATGATAAGTTTATCACTAGAAGTTTGTCACTATTTTACAGATTTAGTACGTTTTCAACAATATTTTGCATAGTGAATGATAAGTTTATCACTAGAAGTTTGTCACTATTTTACAGATTTAGTACGTTTTCAACAATATTTTGCATAGTTAATGATAAGTTTATCACTAGAAGTTTGTCACTATTTTACAGATTTAGTACGTTTTCAACAATATTTTGCATAGTTAATGATAAGTTTATCACTAGAAGTTTGTCACTATTTTACAGATTTAGTACGTTTTCAACAATATTTTGCATAGTGAATGATAAGTTTATCACTAGAAGTTTGTCACTATTTTACAGATTTAGTACGTTTTCAACAATATTTTGCATAGTGAATGATAAGTTTATCACTAGAAGTTTGTCACTATTTTACAGATTTAGTACGTTTTCAACAATATTTTGCATAGTGAATGATAAGTTTATCACTAGAAGTTTGTCACTATTTTACAGATTTAGTACGTTTTCAACAATATTTTGCATAGTGAATGATAAGTTTATCACTAGAAGTTTGTCACTATTTTACAGATTTAGTACGTTTTCAACAATATTTTGCATAGTGAATGATAAGTTTATCACTAGAAGTTTGTCACTATTTTACAGATTTAGTACGTTTTCAACAATATTTTGCATAGTTAATGATAAGTTTATCACTAGAAGTTTGTCACTATTTTACAGATTTAGTACGTTTTCAACAATATTTTGCATAGTGAATGATAAGTTTATCACTAGAAGTTTGTCACTATTTTACAGATTTAGTACGTTTTCAACAATATTTTGCATAGTGAATGATAAGTTTATCACTAGAAGTTTGTCACTATTTTACAGAGTTAGTACGTTTTCAACAATATTTTGCATAGTGAATGATAAGTTTATCACTAGAAGTTTGTCACTATTTTACAGATTTAGTACGTTTTCAACAATATTTTGCATAGTGAATGATAAGTTTATCACTAGAAGTTTGTCACTATTTTACAGAGTTAGTACGTTTTCAACAATATTTTGCATAGTGAATGATAAGTTTATCACTAGAAGTTTGTCACTATTTTACAGAGTTAGTACGTTTTCAACAATATTTTGCATAGTGAATGATAAGTTTATCACTAGAAGTTTGTCACTATTTTACAGAGTTAGTACGTTTTCAACAATATTTTGCATAGTTAATGATAAGTTTATCACTAGAAGTTTGTCACTATTTTACAGATTTAGTACGTTTTCAACAATATTTTGCATAGTGAATGATAAGTTTATCACTAGAAGTTTGTCACTATTTTACAGAGTTAGTACGTTTTCAACAATATTTTGCATAGTTAATGATAAGTTTATCACTAGAAGTTTGTCACTATTTTACAGATTTAGTACGTTTTCAACAATATTTTGCATAGTTAATGATAAGTTTATCACTAGAAGTTTGTCACTATTTTACAGAGTTAGTACGTTTTCAACAATATTTTGCATAGTTAATGATAAGTTTATCACTAGAAGTTTGTCACTATTTTACAGATTTAGTACGTTTTCAACAATATTTTGCATAGTTGAATGATAAGTTTATCACTAGAAGTTTGTCACTATTTTACAGATTTAGTACGTTTTCAACAATATTTTGCATAGTGAATGATAAGTTTATCACTAGAAGTTTGTCACTATTTTACAGAGTTAGTACGTTTTCAACAATATTTTGCATAGTTAATGATAAGTTTATCACTAGAAGTTTGTCACTATTTTACAGATTTAGTACGTTTTCAACAATATTTTGCATAGTGAATGATAAGTTTATCACTAGAAGTTTGTCACTATTTTACAGATTTAGTACGTTTTCAACAATATTTTGCATAGTGAATGATAAGTTTATCACTAGAAGTTTGTCACTATTTTACAGATTTAGTACGTTTTCAACAATATTTTGCATAGTGAATGATAAGTTTATCACTAGAAGTTTGTCACTATTTTACAGATTTAGTACGTTTTCAACAATATTTTGCATAGTGAATGATAAGTTTATCACTAGAAGTTTGTCACTATTTTACAGATTTAGTACGTTTTCAACAATATTTTGCATAGTGAATGATAAGTTTATCACTAGAAGTTTGTCACTATTTTACAGATTTAGTACGTTTTCAACAATATTTTGCATAGTGAATGATAAGTTTATCACTAGAAGTTTGTCACTATTTTACAGATTTAGTACGTTTTCAACAATATTTTGCATAGTGAATGATAAGTTTATCACTAGAAGTTTGTCACTATTTTACAGAGTTAGTACGTTTTCAACAATATTTTGCATAGTGAATGATAAGTTTATCACTAGAAGTTTGTCACTATTTTACAGATTTAGTACGTTTTCAACAATATTTTGCATAGTGAATGATAAGTTTATCACTAGTAGTTTGTCACTATTTTACAGATTTAGTAAGTTTAATGTAATATGTAGGGGCTATTCTTCACTACAGTTTTGTTACTATATTTACAGCTTTTAATTATTCTAGTTTCTGGCAAGTATTGTTTGCTTGAAAATGTGTTTAAAACAACTGTTTTGTCACGACTTTACAGCTTCTAGACGCTTTCCTATGTGAACTTATAGCCTATTTTTCATTTAACGGTTTTCTTTTTGTGTGAGCCATTTTCACTTGTCACGTGAAGAGGAGGCTCTTACAAAAACGTGGGTTTAATAAAACCTTCAGAAACGCAAATAAAACCGCTTGCAGCAGAAATAGCTTTTACCAGCGTTAAATTATTTGACAAACAGTGCGATTAACAGAGCAAAGGCTTTGCCCAGTATATACAGAATACCTCTTTTCATGAAGTCCAGTTGAGGATTAAATACGTTCTGTAAATATCTCTCGTTTCAGCTGGAGATAGTCGGGGATTGAAAACAAAATCCTTACAGGTTTTTGTTGTGGTGGTAAAAATATTATCAAGCCTTTCCTTAGAAAATAGCTTTTGTGATGATTTATATTCAATTCCAAACACCAGAGTATAAAAAAAATCAATAGTAAATGAGACAGGGTCACATAGAACATGCGTGATGGAACTAAGAAAAAATATTTATTGTATATTGAGAAATCTCGAGAATAGTAAAGATGGCTGTAAGTATGACGCCCATAAATTATTATATTTTTTTTTTCTTAAAGTTTTCCAATACGGAAGAGACAAAGGAATTTATTTCAGTGGAGGAAAATGCTTCTATAGTTATTTATGAATCTCAAATTCATTTTCAGTACGAATACAAATTGCTGGAGATAATTCTGATGACAATAGATGGAACTAACGCCATAAGCTGTTAATTATATGTTAAGATCCTAAATATATACAGTGTTTGGAGTTTGGAGTGTGCTATCACGACGACTGCGTTGTGTGAAACTCAGTGTGTAAACTATTTTGCATTGCTTGAGAAGACAATGTAAACAGTATTGTGGTGTGTTACTATAACATCATGGTTTTTGGCTATAAAAAAAAAAAAATCGTCCAATGTAATATTCAAGCAAATTTGAATAAAAACTACAGAGCAAAATGCACTTTAACGCAACAAAACGGAACTTGTACAAATATATATAATAAAAATTATTACAACTTTAAAATAATTTCACAATAAATGATTAATTAAAAACACGGGTCAGCCCTAAAAATGTCTCTAGGTCTTTTGGTTTTCTTACACTCCTATCTTCAGGAGTAAAAGTTTAATATTCAACTGTTACTCCTTAAGTGGGGGCGTTATAATGTGACGGTCAACTCCACTATTCGTTGGAATAAAAGAGTAGCCTAAGAGTTGTCGGTGGGTGGTGATCACTAGCTGCTTTCCATCGAGTTTCACATTGATAAATTAGGGACGGCTAGCGCAGATAGGCCTCTAGTAGCTTTGCGCGAAATTCAAAAGAAACCAAACCAATACGCCTTAAGTTAATAGCGTAAGGACATTGAATCATGTAGAGTTTTATGGCTGGTTCAGCTTTTTAATAAGTTATTTATTTCGAAATTACTTTACTATAGTACTTTTTAAAATTAAATATAATACTTACGATGTTTGTCATATATTAAATTTTGCTACCCACAAATTTTTCAGAACATTATATCACACGGTTGTTTAAGTAGAACTATTTGAGCAAAGAAAGTAACTTACAAACTCTCGGAATTATCGAAGGGCGTTTTAGAAAACACTTAATACTATATACACTACGGCCCGGCATGGCCGAGCGCGTTAAGGCATGCGACTCGTAATCTGAGGGTCACGAGTTCGCATCTGCGTCGCGCTAAACATGCTCGCCCTCCCAACCGTGAGGGCGTTATAATGTGACGGTCAATCCCACTATTCGTTGGTAAAAGAGTAGTCCAAGAGTTGGCGGTGGGTGGTGATGACTAGCTGCCTTCCCTCTAGTCTTACACTACTAAATTAGGGACGGCTCGGTGTAGTGGTCTAACAACCTACTCACTTAAAATCCTGTTAAAGAAACGCAGTGATTGCGGCCCTATGTTCCTTGATGGAATTGAGTGGCAGATGATGATGATGATGACTATATACACTGTTGGTCAAAATCTTAAGGCCAATGAACATAAAGACAAAATATGCATTTTGCGTTGTTAGACTCAACCACTTATTTGAGTAGAGCTTCGAAAGATGAAAATAAGAAAAGGGAAAATAAAAATAAAAAACTTTTTAGCTTTTAATAGGGAAAATGTGAACACTGTGAAATTAGCCTAAATACCAGATGGTTAAGAGTTTAAGACCATACCAAAAAGAAGTCCTAAACAGGGTAGAAAATGCCCAACAAGAGGTCTCAGTAGTGAGTTGCACGGCCGTCATTGCGAATAACTGCAAACATTTGCTTTGGCATGGTCGATATAAACGTTTGCAGAAGGCTGGCTGGAATGTTATTCCAAGTGGTGAAGATGGCTTCCCGAAGATCATGCAGTTTGGAATTGACGTCCATTTCTATAGACTTTCTTTGCCATCCACCCAAAACATTTTTAATGGGGTTCAGTTTGGGCGAACACGCGGGATGGTCCAAATGAAACACGTTATTCGCCATGAGTAAGTCCTTTGTATTGCGGGCATTGTGGATTGCGGCGTTGTCCTGCTGAAAGATCGAGTTATTTCCACGCAAGCGAGGGCCTTCAATCAATAAGGATGCTCTTTCCAACATGCCAGTGTAGCCAACTGCTGTTTGACGCCACTGTATAACCTGAAGCTCCATTGTTCCATGGAAGGAGAAAGCACCCCAGATCATGATGGAACCTCCTCCGCTGTGTCGTATACAAAATGTCTCCGGACCCGGACCATCGAGGTTAAACGTTTTCTCATCAGAGAACAAAACCTTCTTCTACTTTTCTACATCCCATGTTTGGTGCTTCTCAACAAAGTTTAACCGAGCTGTTTTGTGGTGTGGAAGGAGGCGTGGCCTTTGAAGACGTTTACGGTTTTTAAAGCCTTTCCCTCGTAGATGTCGTCTTATTGTCCTTGAGCTACATTTTGCGTCCGTAAGGGCCTTAATATGGTTCGACGATCGGCTGGTGTCTTGCTGAACAACCCGTGGAATCCTCCTGCTCAACGCCGGCGAAAGTTTCTTGAACCGACCACTTGAAATTTTCGTTCCGTATTCCTCAGGGTCTTTTCAGAAATTTGCAACAGCAGTTTTACTACACCCAATCACACCAGCGATGACACGTTGAGAAAGACATTGCTTTTGCAGCTCGACAATTCTGCCACGTTCAAACTCAGTCAACTTTTTAGCCTTTGCCAAGTTTCTACCCAATGTAACACAGGAGATGTCAGTGGGAGATGTTGACAACGCTAATGCTTGGAGACAAATGACTAAATTTCGTTACGTGTTTACCGATTAAGGCTTCGTTTCAGTATGGTCTTAAACTTTTGACCAGTTTGTATTTAGGCTAATTTCATAATGTTCACATTTTCCCTATTAAATGCTAAACAATTTTTCATTTTTATTTTCCCTTTTATTATTTTCATCTTTCGAATCTCCACTCAAATAAGTGGTTGAGTCTAACAACGCAAAATGCATATTTTGTCTTTATGTTCATTGGCCTTAAGATTTTGGCCAGCAATGTTTCTACTGTATGTCTTGTTTTTCATCAAACAAACAAATCAATAAACAGTTAATTTTCAGGTACTGCTGAAGAGTTACAGCCAGACACATTAGGCATAGCATGGCCAGGTGGTTAAGGCACTCAACTCGTAATCCGAGGGTCGTGGGTTTGAAACTCCGTTACACCAAATTTGCTGGCCCTTTCAGCCGTGGGAGCATTATAATGCGACGGTTAATCCCTCAATTCGTTGTTAAAAGAGTAGCCCAATAATTAGCGATAGGTGGAGATGACGAGCTGCGAAATTAGGGACAGCTAGCCGAGATAGTCCTCGTCTAGCTTTGCCCGAAATTAAAACAAACAAACAAACAAACTAACTAAACCAGACACATTTTAATTTTTAAATGTTTTTAACACATGACGAAAGGTGCACATGGTAAGTTAGAAAAAAACCTGAAAATAAAAAGTAAAACTTCCGCTGGAATAAATATAAATCCGGAGCTGCCATATCTGGTTTTATTTTCTGACGTGCGAAACCAGAAGTGAAATTAGCTTTGTAGCAAAGTTTCGGATCTAATTACTTTCAGTCTGGTCTATAAATAACAAGAGAAATAGATAAATAACAAACAACGTTATTTTGATGTACGATTACAAACAATTTTTAAAACAGGCCAATATCTGATTCCCAAAATGTTGATTCTACACGTTTCAACGTTCAACACGTCATCAGGAGCAAACTTAAAAAATATAAATGTCCTGTTTGTTTCTTCTTTGCTTGGTTGTGTGACTTATGTGTAGAATACTAATAAAGCGGACATTGGTTTACGAGCTTAAAGTTTAAACCTAAAACTTATTATAAGAGCATATTAATGATAGATTATATCTATCACAAACCTGTGCTGAAATCTGACAGTGATAAGTAAGAAACTTTCTTACTATTTAGCTCCATGAGCAAGAATACGTAGAGGAAGAACATTTCTGAGATAAATAAATAAAGTATTTTCACTATGAAGTGACTCACATTTCGCTGGAAACAATGCAGGTGAAAATTAGTGGTTTAATTCAAAACTGCTTCAAACTTAATACATGGATCAATTACAAATATTAAAATAATAAAGTAAACTTAGCAATGTGTCTTTTGGAAAAGAAATTACCATCTCTTTTTGAAACCCGTTGAAAGAAGCCATTGTAACGTTGCTTTCTGAACTACGTTTTCTTTTATCAGCAACACTGATAGGGAATATGACGCTGAACGACGGTTTTTCATCCTTACTCTTTGTGAACGAATATTGATGGTTTTTAAAGACACGATATCATTTCTTCAGTGTATGACTGATGCTAGTGTAAGAGTTCCCAAGTACTGGGGTGATTTTAAATGGCTGGTATCAGTTTCTGCTTTACGATGAAATCGTAGAGATAACATTCCAACACTTTTGGAAATGGTTTCTTTTGAAACTTTATCATAATCGCTTTTCTGTTTCTTGATTTACGATTTGAACAGCTACGCTTGGTTCAATACTTAGAAGAAAATAATATGATTATACATTAAAATGTTGTTTTATTTTCATTTCGTAGTGCCACGTTCCGAAAGTAGCAGGAAAAAAGCGCGTTACTCTCTCGTGCTTTCATTCTTTTAACAATACCAAACTGACGTCATCGTCAGTTCAAACGCAACATAATTACAATTTCAAATAACACTTTAAAACGACCATTTCTGAATATGACAGACTGCTTCTGATGCCAAAAACGAAAATAAGTAGTAACATCGCATAAAATATAACAAATATAACTCCATCACTTCTTTGAATATGTTTCATGTGACGATTTTGTGAGCTTCTAACACCCAGCAATTGCTGTTATTTCCTATTTGATGTAATGCTTTTGTAAAATTATAAGATACAATACAGATACATTTTGCTGTGTTTTATGTGACTGGACAATGAAAAACTAACACATAACACAGTGATTTTTATTTTGTTTCGTGTTATAATTTTGTAAGTTTTCAACATATAACACAATACTCTTATTGTGTGTGGGTGTTTTCTATTAGCAAACCCACATCTGCTGAGCACTTTATATTTCATACTATGATATCCCAGGATTATAACGCATGAATTAGTTCATTTTCATAGATTAAAAACATTCTTAAACTGTTTTTAAGTCACAACATTTTAAATAAACCAATATTTCAGTTACTTTGATATTCTTAATCTATGATACTGATATTTTCTTTCTCTTCTGGTTCAAGAAAACAGTTGTTATCCATTGTCTCTCAACCCATAACACAATTGTTATCCATTGTCTCTCAACCCATAACACAGTTGTTATCCATTGTCTCTAACTTCATAACACAGTTATCATCCATTGTCTTTCAATCCATAACACAGTTGTTATCCATTGTCTCTAACCTTATAACACAGTTATTATCCATTGTCTCTAACTTCATAACACAGTTATTATCCATTGTCTCTCAACCCATAACACAATTGTTATTTATTGTCTCTCAACCCATAACAAAGTTATTATCCATTGTCTCTAACCTCATAACACAGTTGTTATCCATTCTCTCTAACCACATAACACAGTTGTTATCCATTGTCTCTAACCTCATAACACAGTTGTAATCCATTGTCTCTAACCTCATAACACAGTTGTTATCCATTGTATCCAAACCAGTTATATAATACCAATACTCTCTTTCTCTTCTAAACCCATAATATAACAAATATCCATCTCTAAACCGATAACATGGGGCATTATCCATCTTTAAACCGATAACATAACTACTATCCGTCTCCTCTAAACCGATAACATGACTATTACCCATCTTCTCTTAACCGATAACATAGCTACTATCCGTCTTCTCTAAACTGATAACATAACCACTATCCGTCTTCTCTCAACCGAAAACATAGCTACTATCTGTCTTCTCCAAACCGATAACATAGCCACTATCCGTCTTCTCTAAACCGATAACATGACTATTACCCATCTTCTCTTAACCGATAACATAGCTACTAACCGTCTTCTCTAAACTGATAACATAACCACTATCCGTCTTCTCTCAACCGATAACATAGCCACTATCCGTCTTCTCTAAACCGATAACATGACTATTACCCATCTCTCTAAACTGATAACATAGCTACTATCTGTCTTCTAAACTGATAACATAGCCACTATCCGTCTTCTCGAAACCGATAACATAGCCACTATCCGTCTTCTCTAAACCGATAACATAGCTACTATCTGTCTTTTCTAAACCGATAACATAGCCACTATCCGTCTTCTCTAAAACGATAACATGACTATTACCCATCTCCTCTAAACTGATAACATAGCCACTATCCGTCTTCTCTAAAACGATAACATGACTATTACCTATCTCCTCTAAACTGTTAACATAGCTACTATCTGTTTTCTCTAAACCGATAACATAACTACTATCCGTCTCCTCTAAACCGATAACATGACTATTACCCATCTTCTCTTAACCGATAACATAGCTACTATCTGTCTTCTCTAAACCGATAACATAGCCACTATCCGTCTTCTCTAAAACGATAACATGACAATTACCTATCTCCTCTAAACTGATAACATAGCTACTGTCTGTCTTTTCTAAACCGATAACATAGCTACTATCTGTCTTCTCTAAACAGATAACGTAGCTACTATCTGTCTTCTCTAAACCGATAACATAGCCACTATCCGTCTTCTCTAAACTGATAACATAGCCACTATCCGTCTTCTCTAAACCGATAACATGACTATTACCCATCTCGTCTAAACTGATAGCATAGCCACTATCCGTCTTCTCTAAACCGATAACATGACTATTACTCATCTCCTCTAAACTGATAACATAGCTACTATCTGTCTTCTCTAAACCGATAGCATAGCCACTATCCGTCTATTCTAAACCGATAACATAGCCACTATCCGTCTTCTCTGAAACGATAACATAGCTACTATCTGTCTTCTCTAAACTGATAACATAGCTACTATCTGTCTCGTCTAAACCGATAACATAGGCACTATCCGTCTTCTCTAAACCAATAACATGGCTACTATCTGTCTTCTCTAAACCGATAACATAGCTACTATCTGTCTTCTCTAAACTGATAACATAGCCACTATCCGTCTTCTCTAAACTGATAACATAGCCACTATCCGTCTTCTCGAAACCGATAACATAGCCACTATCCGTCTTCTCGAAACCGATAACATGACTATTACCCATCTCCTCTAAACTGATAACATAGCTACTGTCTGTCTTCTCTAAACCGATAACATAGCTACTATCTGTCTTCTCTAAACCGATAACATAGCCACTATCCGTCTTCTCTAAACCGATAACATGTCTATTACCCATCTCCTCTAAACTGATAACATAGCCACCATCCGTCTTCTCTAAAACGATAACATGACAATTACCTATCTCCTCTAAACTGATAACATAGCTACTGTCTGTCTTTTCTAAACTGATAACATAGCTACTATCTGTCTTCTCTAAACTGATAACATAGCCACTATCCATCTTCTCTAAACCGATAACATGACTATTACCCATGTCCTCTAAACTGATAACATAGCCACTATCCGACTTCTCTAAACCGATAACATAACTATTACCCATCTCCTCTAAACTGATAACATAGCTACTATCTGTCTTCTCTAAAACGATAACATAGTTACTATCTATCTCCTTTAAACCGATAACATAGCTACTATCCGTCTTCTCTAAACCGATAACATAGCCACTATCCGTCTTCTCTAAACCGATAACATAGCCACAATCCGTCTTCTCTAAAACGATAACATAGCTACTATCTGTCTTCTCTAAACCGATAACATAACTACTATCCGTCTCCTCTAGACCGATAACATAGCTACTATCTGTCTTCTCTAAACTGATAACATAACCACTGTCCGTCTTCTAAAAAAACGATAACATAGCTACTATCTATCTCTTCTAAATCGATAACATAGCTACTATCTGTCTTCTCTAAACTGATAACATAGCCACTATCCGTCTTCTCTAAACCGATAACATAGCCACTATCCGTCTTCTCTAAACTGATAACATGACTATTACCCATCTCCTCTAAACCGATAACATAGCTACTATCCGTCTTCTCTAAAATGATAACATAGCCACTATCCGTCTTCTCTAAACGGATAACATGACTATTACCCATCGTCTCTAAACCGATAACATAGCTACTATCCGTCTTCTCTAAACCGATAACATGGCCACTATCCGTCTTCTCTAAACCGATAACATAGCCACTATCCGTCTCCTCTAAAACCATAACATAGCTACTATCTGTCTTCTCTAAACCGATAACATAACTACTATCCATCTCCTCTAAACCGATAACATGACTATTACTCATCTTCTCTAAACCGATAACATAGCTACTATCCGTCTTCACTAAACCGATAAAATAGCTACTATCCGTCTTCTCTAAACTGATAACATAGCCACTATCCGTCTTCTCTAAACCGATAACATGACTATTACCCATCTTCTCTAAACCGATAACATAGCTACTATCCGTCTTCTCTAAACCGATAACATAGCCACTATCCGTCTTCTCTAAACCGATAACATAGCTACTATCCGTCTTCTCTAAAACCATAACATAGCTACTATCTGTCTTCTCTAAACCGATAACATAGCCACTATCCGTCTTCTCTAAACCAATAACATGTCTATTACCCATCTCCTCTAAACTGATAACATAGCCACTATCCGTCTTCTCTAAAACGATAACATGACAATTACCTATCTCCTCTAAACTGATAACATAGCTACTGTCTGTCTTTTCTAAACTGATAACATAGCTACTATCTGTCTTCTCTAAACTGATAACATAGCCACTATCCGTTTTCTCTAAACCGATAACATAGCCACTATCCGTCTTCTCTAAACCGATAATATGACTATTACCCATCTACTCTAAACCGATAACATAGCTACTCTCTGTCTTCTCTGAACTGATAACATAACCACTGTCCGTCTTCTCTAAACCGATAACATAGCCACTATCCATCTTCTCTAAAGCGATAACATGACTATTACCCATGTCCTCTAAACTGATAACATAGCCACTATCCGTCTTCTCTAAACCGATAACATAACTATTACCCATCTCCTCTAAACTGATAACATAGCTACTATCTGTCTTCTCTAAAACGATAACATAGCTACTATCTATCTCCTCTAAACCGATAATATAGCTACTATCCGTCTTCTCTAAACCGATAACATAGCCACTATCCGTCTTCTCTAAACCGATAATATGACTATTACCCATCTACTCTAAACCGATAACATAGCTACTATCTGTCTTCTCTAAACTGATAACATAACCACTATCCGTCTTCTCTAAACCGATAACATAGCCACTATCCATCTTCTCTAAAGCGATAACATGACTATTACCCATGTCCTCTAAACTGATAACATAGCCACTATCCGTCTTCTCTAAACCGATAACATAACTATTACCCATCTCCTCTAAACCGATAACATAACTATTACCCATCTCCTCTAAACTGATAACATAGCTTCTATCTGTCTTCTCTAAAACGATAACATAGTTACTATCTATCTCCTCTAAACCGATAACATAGCTACTATCCGTCTTCTCTAAACCGATAACATAGCTACTATCCGTCTTCTCTAAACTGATAACATAGCCACAATCCGTCTTCTCTAAAACGATAACATAGCTACTATCTGTCTTCTCTAAACCGATAACATAACTACTATCCGTCTCCTCTAAACCGATAACATAGCTACTATCTGTCTTCTCTAAACTGATAACATAACCATTGTCCGTCTTCTAAAAAACGATAACATAGCTACTAGCTATCTCCTCTAAATCGATAACATAGCTACTATCTGTCTTCTCTAAACTGATAACATAGCCACAATCCGTCTTCTCTAAAACGATAACATAGCTACTATCTGTCTTCTCTAAACCGATAACATAACTACTATCCGTCTCCTCTAAACCGATAACATAGCTACTATCTGTCTTCTCTAAACTGATAACATAACCACTGTCCGTCTTCTAAAAAACGATAACATAGCTACTATCTATCTCCTCTAAATCGATAACATAGCTACTATCTGTCTTCTCTAAACTGATAACATAGCCACTATCCGTCTTCTCTAAACCGATAACATAGCCACTATCCGTCTTCTCTCAACCGATATCATAGCCACTATCCGTCTTCTCTAAACCGATAACATGACTATTACCCATGTCCTCTAAACTGTAACATAGCCACTATCCGTCTTCTCTAAACCGATAACATAACTATTACCCATCTCCTCTAAACTGATAACATAGATACTATCTGTCTTCTCTAAAACGATAACATAGCTACTATCTATCTCCTCTAAACCGATAACATAGCTACTTTCTGTCTTCTCTAAACTGATAACATAGCCACTATCCGTCTTCTCTAAACCGATAACATAGCCACTATCCGTCTTCTCTAAACCGACAACATGACTATTACCCATCTCCTCTAAACCGATAACATAGCTACTATCCGTCTTCTCTAAAATGATAACATAGCCACTATCCGTGTTCTCTAAACTGATAACATAGCCACTATCCGTCTTCTAAACGGATAACATGACTATTACCAATCGTCTCTAAACCGATAACATAGCTACTATCCGTCTTCTCTAAACCGATAACATGGCCACTATCCGTCTTCTCTAAACCGATAACATAGCCACTATCCGTCTTCTCTAAAACCATAACATAGCTACTATCTGTCTTCTCTAAACCGATAACATAACTACTATCCGTCTCCTCTAAACCGATAACATGACTATTACTCATCTTTCTAAACTGATAACATAGCTACTATCCGTCTTCTCTAAACTGATAACATAGCTACTATCCGTCTTTCTAAACTGATAAATATAGCTACTATCTGTCTTCTCTAAACTGATAACATGACTATTACCCATCTTCTCTAAACCGATAACATAGCTACTATCTGTCTTCTAAACTGATAATATAGCTACTATCCGTCTTCTAAAACCGATAACATAGCTACTATCTGTCTTTCTAAACTGATAACATAACTACTATCTGTCTTCTCTAAACCGATAACATGACTATTACTCATCTTCTCTAAACCGATAACACGACTATTACTCATCTTCTCTAAACTGATAACATAGCTACTATCCGTCTTCTCTAAACTGATAACATAACCACTATCCGTCTCCTCTAAACTGATAGCATGACTATTGCTCATCTTCTTTAAACATAGCTACTATCCGTCTCTCTAAACCGATAAGCATAGCCACTATCCGTCTTTTCTAAACCGACAACATAGCTACTATCCGTCTTCTAAAACGATAACATAGCTACTATCTGTCTTCTCTAAACTGATAACATAGCTACTATCTGTCTTCTCAAACCGATAACATAGGCACTATCTGTCTTCTCTAAACCGAAAACATAGCTACTATCTGTCTCGTCTAAACTGATAACATAGCCACTATCCGTTTTCTCTAAACCGATAACATAGCCACTATCCGTCTTCTCTAAACCGATAATATGAGTATTACCCATCTACTCTAAACCGATAACATAGCTACTCTCTGTCTTCTCTGAACTGGTAACATAACCACTATCCGTCTTCTCTCTAAACTGATAACATAGCTACTATCCATCTTTCTAAACTGATAACATGACTATTACCCATGTCCTCTAAACTGATAACATAGCTACTATCCGTCTTCTAAAACCGATAACATAACTATAACCCATCTCCTCTAAACTGATAACATAGCTACTATCTGTCTTCTCTAAAACGATAACATAGCTACTATCTATCTCCTCTAAACCGATAACATAGCTACTATCCGTCTTCTCTAAACCGATAACATAGCTACTATCCGTCTTCTAAACCGATAACATAGCTACAATCCGTCTTCTCTAAAACGATAACATAGCTACTATCTGTCTCTCTAAACCGATAACATAACTACTATCCTTCTCCTCTAAACCGATAACATGACTATTACTCATCATCTCTAAACCGATAACATAGCTACTATCCGTCTTCTAAACCGATAACATAGCTACTATCTGTCTTCTAAACTGATAACATAGCCACTATCCGTCTTCTAAAACGATAACATAGCTACTATCGATCTCCTCTAAATCGATAACATAGCTACTATCTGTTTTTCTAAACTGATAACATAGCCTTATCCGTCTTCTAAACCGATAACATAGCTACTATCCGTCTTCTAAACTGATATCATAGCTACTATCCGTCTTCTAAACCGATAACATGACTATTACCCATGTCCTCTAAACTGATAACATAGCCACTATCCGTCTTCTTTAAACTGATAACATAACTATTACCCATCTCCTCTAAACTGATAACATATCTATTATCTGTCTCTTCTAAACGATAACATAGCTACTATCTATCTTTTCTAAATCGATAACATAGCTACTATCTGTCTTCTAAACTGATAACATAGCTACTATCCGTCTTCTCTAAACTGATAACATAGCTACTATCTCTCTTTCTAAACCTGATAACATAGCTACTATCTGTCTTTCTAAACTGATAACATAGCTACTATCCGTCTTCTCTAAACTGATAACATAGCCACTATCCGTCTTCTAAACTGACAACATGACTATTACCCATCTCCTCTAAACTGATAAATATAGCTACTATCCGTCTTCTCTAAAATGATAACATAGCTACTATCCGTCTTCTCGAAACTGATAACATAGCTACTATCCGTCTTCTCGAAACTGATAACATAGCTACTATCCGTCTTCTCTAAACTGATAACATGACTATTACCCATCTTCTCTAAACTGATAACATAGCTACTATCCGTCTTCTCTAAAAATATAACATAGCTACTATCTGTCTTCTCTAAACTGATAACATAGCTACTATCCGTCTTCTCTAAAACCATAACATAGCTACTATCCGTCTTTCTAAACTGATAACATAGCTACTATCCGTCTTCTCAAAATAACCAACATAGCTACTATCTGTCTTCTAAACTGATAACATAGCTACTATCTGTCTTCTCTAAACTGATAACATAGCTACTATCCGCCTTTCTAAACTGATAACATAGCTACTATCGGTCTTCTAAACCGATAACATAGCCACAATCCTCTTTCTAAAACGATAACATAGCTACTATCCGTCTTCTCTAAACTGATAACATAGCTACTATCCGTCTTTCTAAACTGATAACATAGCTACTATCCGTCTTCTAAAACTATAACATAGCTACTATCCGTCTTCTAAACTGATAACATAGCTACTATCCGTCTTCTAAACTGATATCATAGCTACTATCCGTCTTTCTAAACCGATAACATAGCTACTATCCGTCTTCTCTAAAACGATAACATAGCTACTATCCGTCTTCTAAACCGATAACATAGCTACTATCCGTCTTCTCTAAACCGATATCATAGCTACTATATCCGTCTTCTAAACTGATAACATGACTATTACCCATGTCCTCTAAACTGATAACATAGCTACTATCCGTCTTCTTTAAACCGATAACATAAACTATTACCCATCTCCTCTAAACTGATAACATATCTACTATCTGTCTTCTCTAGAACGATAACATAGCTACTATCTATCATTCTCTAAATCGATAACATAGCTACTATCTGTCTTCTAAACTGATAACATAGCAACTATCCGTCTCTCTAAACTGATAATATAGCTACTATTCTCTTCTCTAAACCGATAACATAGCTACTATCTGTCTTCTCTAAACTGATAACATAGCTACTATCCGTCTTCTCTAAACTGATAACATAGCTACTATCCGTCTTCTCTAAACTGACAACATGACTATTACCCATCTCTCTAAACTGATAATATAGCTACTATCCGTCTTTCTAAAATGATAACATAGCTACTATCCGTCTTCTCTAAACTGATAACATAGCTACTATCCGTCTTCTAAACCGATAACATGACTATTACCCATCTTTCTAAACTGATAACATAGCTACTATCCGTCTTCTCTAAACTGATAACATAGCTACTATCCGTCTTCTCTAAACTGATAACATAGCTACTATCCGTCTTTCTAAAACCATAACATAGCTACTATCCGTCTTCTAAACTGATAACATAGCTACTATCCGTCTTCTCTAAACTGATAAATATAGCTACTATCTGTCTTTCTAAACTGATAATATAGTTACTATCTGTCTTCTCTAAACTGATAACATAGCTACTATCCGTCTTCTAAACTGATAACATAGCTACAATCCGTCTTCTCTAAAACGATAACATAGCTACTATCCGTCTTCTCTAAACTGATAACATGGCTACTATCCGTCTTCTCTAAACCGGTAACATTGCTACTATCCGTCTTCTAAAACCATAACATAGCAACTATCTGTCTTCTAAACCGATAACATAACTACTATCCGTCTCCTCTAAACTGATAACATGACTATTACTTCATCTTCTCTAAACTGATAACATAGCTACTATCCGTCTTCACTAAACCGATAACATAGCTACTATCCGTCTTTCTAAACTGATAACATAGCTACTATCCGTCTTTCTAAACTGATAACATGACTATTACCCATCTTCTCTAAACTGATAACATAGTTACTATCTGTCTTCTCTAAACTGATAACATAGCTATTATCCGTCTTCTAAACCGATAACATAGCTACTATCCGTCTTCTCTAAAACGATAACATAGCTACTATCTGTCTTCTCTAAACTGATAACATAGCTACTATCTGTCTCTGTCTTCTAAACTGATAACATAGGCTACTATCTGTCTTCTCTAAACCGATAACATAGCTACTATCTGTCTTCTCTAAACTGATAACATAGCTACTATCTGTCTTCTAAACTGATAACATAGCTACTATCCGTTTTCTAAACCGATAACATAGCTACTATCCGTCTTCTAAACCGATAATATGACTATTACCCATCTACTCTAAACCGATAACATAGCTACTTCTGTCTTCTCTGAACTGATAACATAACCACTATCCGTCTTCTTTAAACCGATAACATAACTATTACCCATCTCCTCTAAACTGATAACATATCTATTATCTGTCTTCTAAAACGATAACATAGCTACTATCTATATCTTTTCTAAATCGATAACATAGCTACTATCTGTCTTTCTAAACTGATAACATAGCTACTATCCGTCTCCTCTAAACCGATAACATAGCTACTATCTCTTCTCTAAACCGATAACATAGCTACTATCTGTCTTCTAAACTGATAACATAGCTACTATCCGTCTTCTAAACTGATAACATAGCTACTATCCGTCTTCTAAACTGACAACATGACTATTACCCATCTCCTCTAAA